>NW_027195992.1:0-117902 GCF_038502225.1 Cherax quadricarinatus | reverse complement strand
ATCATCTCAATGCAGACAGTGTTGATTCTTCTTCTGCTATTCAGCGCCATGTTGGAGAAAATAAAGTTTCCACCAACCAACGCTAGGGGCAGCTCAATCAGGTAAACTGCGCAAAACAAACTCAAACAGGAGCGTCTGCGCAGCTCGTCCACACGGCTCGGAGGCGATGAGGACAATATTATTAAAGATTAGCCGGTATTCTCCCGGCCCGGGCCTTTTCCAAGTGGTGGCCCGGCCTTGGCTCCCTCTTTAGGGAGTGTCTGAGACCTAAGTCTCCCATGGGAGGAGGCGCAAATACCTCCTCATCTTTGGGACCAACTGTCCCCAGGCCTAGCCACAAGCTAGGCCTCTCTGGTCTGCCATCCCCGCCCCAAGGGGGCAAATGGGAATGACAGTCTTATGAGCTAAAGGCTCGGGCTCAGGCACCTACCCTACCCTAGAAGGGCTAAGCATGGTGTCGATGTCTATAGAGTAAAGAGATAAAAAGCATAGGGGATAGGGGATATTTTGTAAGCACGAAGATGAATCAGCAGTATGTAAGTAGAAAATGTAACATTTTTATTTTTCTGTGGCGGAGACGATAAGGGGTTCTCATATTCCTTTGTTATTGTACCTTAATGTATTTTTAAATTTAATGACTGATGGAGGTTATGAGTGGTGACGGCAGACACAGTTACTAGGCATGTGGGGGGGGGGGTGAAGAGTCAGCGGTAGTGTATTAAATCCACCACCGTGCACGATATTGATTGTTATCATGGGGTATATGAGGGTTAGGGTGTGGATTGGTTTCTTTGGTGGATGTGTGCCATCATGTTCAGACTTTTCTTGTATTATAGTCAGCCTCTTAGATGGCTGGATTGTGTTTATACATGTTGTCAATGATATCCTTAATGCTCTAATAAATGTATAAGAGATGTCAATGAGTATACTCAGGTGAAAATGGTATGTTTTTCAAGGGGGGGGGGAGTGTCAGCATTACTAAGTAGGACTATCGTTTTTATTATAAGACCATTTTTTCACGTGAAGCACGGTACATAAAAGTAGTGTTTGATTGGAGTGCAGCAGCCAATTCTGATGTCATTATATAAGTGCTTCTTTGGTATTTGTGTAGTCACTGCAGATCATCGTTTTACTGCCTGTATCTTGTTACATATTGAATATGTTCCCATATATTTTTTGTACCTGAGTTTAAATAAAATATAAAAAAAAAGTAATTACAGTAACTGTTTGATTCATTTAAGTCATTAAATAAGAGGTTGGTATCAGGATCAATGCTTGTAATCATAAGATTTGTAGTGAATCTATAGTTAGAATTAAGTATAAAACAAAGTAAATAGTCTTAAGCTAAAAAATAGCACCTGAATTATTTAACAAATGTAAAATAATGAGCTATTTTTTTTATATTTTATTTAAAACTCAGGTACAAAAATTATATGGGTACATAATCAATATGTAACAAGATACAGGCAGTAAAACGATAATCTGCAGTGACTACACAAATACCAAAGAAGCACTTATATAATGACATCAGAATTGGCTGCTGCACTCCAATCAAACACTACTTTTATGTACCGTGCTTCACGTGAAAAAATGGTCTTATAATAAAAACGATAGTCCTACTTAGTAATGCTGACACTCCCCCCCCCCCCTTGAAAAACATACCACTTTCACCTGAGTATACTCATTGACATCTCTTATACATTTATTAGAGCATTAAGGATATCATTGACAACATGTATAAACACAATCCAGCCATCTAAAAGGCTGACTATAATACAAGAAAAGTCTGAACATGATGGCACACATCCACCAAAGAAACCAATCCACACCCTAACCCTCATATACCCCATGATAACAATCAATATCGTGCACGGTGGTGGATTTAATACACTACCGCTGACTCTTCACCCCCCCCACATGCCTAGTAACTGTGTCTGCCGTCACCACTCATAACCTCCATCAGTCATTGAATTTAAAAATACATTAAGGTACAATAACAAAGGAATATGAGAACCCCTTATCGTCTCCGCCACAGAAAAATAAAAATGTTACATTTTCTAAATACATACTGCTGATTCATCTTTGTGCTTACAAAATATCCCCTATCCCCTATGCTTTTTATCTCTTTACTCCAAAGCTAAAAACCAGATTATACATTTCATCAATCAAATTATATTACAATAAGCATAATAATATCAATACTTATCATCCGACTAATAGGTGTACATTATTATCACCCTGAGTTCCATGAAATTTACATAAGAATTAATACATATATTGACAATCCTCACAATCCTTCCCGTCTTCTAAATACAGTGTACATATATCCAATGACATTTCGTTATGATCCAATCATATTTACTTTACACTTCCCCTTTTCCCCAGTGCAAGATAAATGCCACTTGCACTAGAGTCACAACACCTTACATTTGTTCACTTAAAACGTATAAAATAAGAACTAACATAAATAACTTATAACAATATATAGATAGTAATTATTTGACAAAGTGAAGAATACCAACTAATATGGTAACAGTACACTAGAAATTGTAACTCACTCACTAATACATATTCCCATTTTTTATGTATTATGTTCAACAAGATATATATATTTATTAACAATGTTCCAGAGCAATATCAGACTTACTCTGTCATGCACTAAGTTACACAATATAACTTATGGCTCCTAATAAAACATGTACCGGGCAGTACTACCTCAATCATTAACAAAACCAACCTGGCAAAAGACACTTCAGAAAGCCACCCCCTGCCATCCCCTGACCCCATGCTATCTGTATTAAAAAAACACAAACTCACGTTCCCTTCCATGCTCAAGTTCGTACCTGACGTCGAAAGTCATAAAACCCCTGTCTCTTAACCAAATGTCACCAGTTCACCCCCCCCCCCTACGCCCCCCCCCATTCCTAACGACTTTACACCCATATGCTCCACTACCACACACTTTTATTCCACCTTCCATCCTCCACTAATCTCAAAAAAGAACAAGAATGCCAGTTTAGGGAGAACCAGCCCAATCCAGCTCTAAACTACACCCAACCCTAACATTACACCTACCGACAGATTACGATAACCCAAGGGAAAACTATTTACCCACAACCTCCCATATAGTAGCCTATTTCTGCATACTGTACGATACACACTCGCCGCAAGCGCCCGCACCCTATATTCACCCCCCACCTCCCGCATGCACCAAGACACATACAAAAAATCTGCCACTACATACATCACTGCCCTCCGAATGTCCTTGGAAACCCCTCCCACATCAAAATGCAAAGCCCTCAAAGTCGAAATGTTTCTTCCCCCTCCCGCCACTATACCCAGAACTCTCGCTAACCATGCCCTTACAAAACCCAAGGTTTCACAAAAATATATGGCATGAAAAGCCGTCTCCTCTTCCTCACAATGCAAACAAGTGCCAGCACCTACATAACCCATTCTATATAGCACTGACCTTGTAGCTAGAATTCCCATAAAGAATCTATAAACCACTTCACGAACCCTTGGCTTTAATCTGATCTTCCGAAAGTCTTCCCAAATGCCCCTCCAATCATACATTGGGTATGTAGCTACTCCCTGTATCACTGTACCCTGCCTACCTGTCCTCCCAAGCCTACTTACCCTTACTTTTTTTGCTTCCCTTACTGCCAACAAATTTCGCACCATATCTTCACACTCCAGTAGTGCCTTTCCCTTCCACCATTTTCGCACATCCTTCATGACCTCTCCCACCCTTCTACCCCTCTCCCCTCCCACCCTCAAGTATCGCTGCTTCACATACACTGCCTTCACTCGTGTGTCCAAAGGTATAAGACCCAGCCCACCCTGCCGCACGCCCATCATCACCACCTCCTTCCGTAGCCATGGCTTCCCATAACCCCACACATACCTCAAAACCACCCTCTCCAGTTCCTGAATATCACACGACCTCAGGGGATATATTTCTGCCACGCCCCACACTTTACTGTACACAAGTGTATTTACTACCACCACCCTCTGCTGCAATGTTACATCCCCAGCCCTCCACCCGCGCATCCTACCCATCGCTCTACTCACTACTTCCTTGGAATTTATTCTCTGTGCCTCCCCAGCGTCCGCCATATACACAACCCCACATATCTTAATTCTATCCACTACGTTCCACCCATACTGTTCCCCCAAACCCCCCCCCCCACCCACGTGCCTACTTCTAATAACTTTGACTTTGCTCCATTAACCCTCATCCCTGTCGCCCCACCAAAAATCTCTATTATACGTCCCACATTCCCCAATCCTATTTCCCCTCCTACCAAAACTGTGGTGTCATCCACATACCCCACAATACCACATCTCCCAGGACCCACCTCTCCCTGTTCCCACACTCCTTCCTCTATAAGCCTATAAAAAGGGTCCTGCATGCATGCAAAGAGGATTTGAGACAAGGGGCAACCCTGTCGCAAACCCATCCCCATCTGCACTGGCAACCCTAACTTCCCATTAACCTGAACCCTGACCGTTGCAGGCGTATACAAAGTAGTCGCCCAGCGCACAATCTCATCACCAAAACCCTGTTTTTTTAAAATACACCACAACATATGTCTATCTACACTGTCATAAGCCTGCTTCCAATCAATCCCCAAGATCCCCCCCCCCCCGTTGTCTACCCTCCACAAAATCCTTAATTCTTCCATGCCCCTCACGCATACTTCGACCTGGAATCCCACACTGTCCTCTATGTAGGACTCGGTCAAGCACCTTTTTCATACGGTTACCTAAAACCTTCGCAAAAACTTTATAATCTGCACACATGAGGGAGATCGCCCTAAAAGCACCCAAGGTCTTCCCCCCCCCTCCCTTATAGACCAAAACTACTACCCCCGTGCCCTGCGATTCCCCCAACACTCCCCTTTCCTTCATACAGTTAAACAACCGGACCAGACATTCCTTCATACAATCCCAATGTGTAATATAGAAATCATTAGGAATTCCATCAATGCCCGGCGCTTTTCCCCTACTCAAGCCCATTATCGCCTCCTCCACCTCCTCCTCACTGATCCTACCCTCTATTACCGCACTCTCCTCCTCCCCTAAAATACCTCGAATTCCTTCTCCCAGAATCTCTCCCTCCCTCTCTCCTCCCTCCCTCTGCTTAAAATTCTCCCTAAACCAATAATCAGCATAATTGCTCATTCCATCGGTGGTACTAAGTACCTGCCCCACCCTATATCCCCCCACCCCTTTACACACCTCTAATCCCATAATCGTGGTCATCTGTTGCCTATTCCTAAATCTCCTCAAAACACATCCTGACGGTTTGTCACCCCATAGAACCTCCTCTAAACCTTCCCTCACACGTATCGCATCAAAACGAGAATTTTGTATATCCCTCAATCTTCCCCTTAAAACCTCTATTTCTCCATGTCTAGCCCCCCCTCCCCCTTCATAACAATCATTTAGCTGCCCCTCTAAATATTTCTGTAAACCATACCTCCACCTCGCCTCATCCCTTCCTCTATGCTGGTAATACTCCCTAATCTGCAATTTAGCGTGCTTCTCCCACCATTCCAAGACATCCTCCTCTTCGTTGCGAGCCTCCCATAGTTGCTTCCACCATTCCCTAAAAAACAACCCCTCCCCCTCTCCCTGAAGTAGCCTCACATTCATTTTCCAATAACCCACATACCTACGAACCATCCCTTCCCATGCCATCTCTGCCAAAACGGCACGATGGTCCGAAAAACCTAAATCTATCGTCATTACACGTTCTACTGTTATATCTCGAGTTATATATATACGATCCAACCTGGCAGCATAACCCCTCCGCATAAACGTGTGCTCTACTTTCCACCCATCGCCCCTGACTATGTCATAAACCCCTGCATCCCTCAACAAATCCCTCAATACCCCAAGCACACACCCTGCCCCTCTCGGCTCCACATCCTTATTCCTGATTACACAATTCCAATCCCCACCTATTATAGAAACCATTGGTAAACCCCGCATGTAGAAAAGCAAAACCTCCCTTACAAAATTCACCTTTACCCGTATGTTACTATCTGCCGGCATATATATCCCCAGAAAACATACTCTAATCTCACCCCATATCCCTTCCACCCTCACCACCCTCCCCTCCCCTCCCTCTTCCCACTTGAGCATGTGGAATGGGCTGGACTCCCTCACTGCCACTGCCACCCCACCCTTTAATTTCCCTGAACTACCAACATACATCCTAAAACCGTTCAGCCTCAACTCTCTGCCATACTTGAAATTGTGTTCTTGAATAAAACACACATCAATGTTAAAACGCCGCAAAACATCCTCCAACCATACTCGTTTACCGTCAGCTCTAAGGCCATTCACGTTTATCGTTAGACACTTAAAGATTCAGAAAGGGTGGCTTTCCTCTATGTCTCTGTGTCCTGTCTGTTCCACTTTTTGCTGCTTCTGTCTTTTCTCGTGCACTCTTTCCCGCCTGTACCCCCTCCCCCCCCTGTGCACTACCCTGCCCTTTCTTAATCACTCCTGCCCACGTCTTCTTCCCTGTACGCTGAGCTGGTGTTATAACCTCCTCATCCGACGAGCCTCCAGCCCTCTTTCTAGATGTGCCCTCAATTTCCATATCAGTATTTCCATTGCCCTTGTGCACCTCAGCTTCCACCTGTAGCAACTGCAACATGCCAGGCTCTGACCCCAGAGGCTCTGGAATCTGCTCAATCAAGTCCTTCTCAACCGTCAGAATTCTCCTGTCTGTAGCTGGGTTCTCCTCCGCAGGCACGTCCAGGAAAGACTTAATCATCTCCTGTAGGGGCGTAGATAACTCCTGTGGATCACCGGTCTCTCCCACCCCCACAGGCTGCTGCTCAACTCCCGGGCCCGTTTGCGGGGGAGTATCCGAAGCCACTGGTAGTGTCACACAATTCTCTAACACGCCCTCCACTTCGTCCGCCCAATTACCTTTGCCTGCTGCACTCAAATTCTTCGGCAGAGGTTCCGCCTGAGACTCTGTGGCTACTTGCCGTTCCCAAGGCCGCGGCGCTGCTGCTTTACCACATCCGGCCGCCATGTGGTCAAAAGCGCCGCACAGGCGACACGTCTTTCGTTGTCCCGCGTAGGTCACGTACAGCTGTGTCCTAAAATCCTCCAGGACAACATACGATGGAATAGGTCTTCTTAAAGACATCTTGACGGTGTAAGATCCAGCCGGCAACCCTTCATAGATTCCCTCCGTCCATCGAACTAAAGTTATATCATGCACCTCACCATATCTTTGAAATGTCTCTCTGATATCTACATCGTCTGCCTCGAAAGGAACGTTGCGGATCCTCACCCAGGTGTAGTATTTTGAGGCATCCCGCAGGCGTACCTCCAGACCAGATGATACGGTGATGTTCTTCTCCTGGTACTGAGTCACCGTCCTTTCATATGCCTCCACTGTGCAGAACTTTATGAAGATTCGTGATGATCCATTAAGTGCTATTCCGTGTAAGTCTTCAACTTCAATGCCAAACGTGTCCCGTATAATCGTTGGTAAGGTAGCTGGCAGCCATCTTGGTGAAAACAGGAAGTTGCGCACCAGAGAAAGCAAGAGCTGTTTGCGCAGTGCGTCCACTCAGCCCGAAAGCGAAGAGGACAAATGAATACAAATAAAGTGATGATCAAATAATGGAGCTTGGGAATATGATAGTAGGTAGTACTATAAAGGTAATTTTTTTAAAGTTAGAATTATAGTATAAAATTATAATATAAAAGGGCCTAATATAGGTTGTGGTGAACAATAAAGTGGTAATCAAATAAATGAGCTTTGGAATATAATGGCAAAATTGTGAACTTATTCTACTTTAGCACCTGAGAATAGCACCTTGATTATTTTAACAATTGTGAATATATAAACTAGGGTTGTTATATAATGCTAAAATAAAGGAGAAAATATATAAGGGACTAAAATTAAGTAATGGTAAAAAAAGTTAAATGGACAGATGGTAGGAATTATAATATAAACTTATAATATAAAAATACAATTTGAAATGGTACTTGCAATTGCACTAGAGTCTGGTATAGGTTGTTGACAAGATCAAGATTATAACTAGATTTAAATTGACAAAATAAAATTCACAATTAAAGTACCAAAAGAATAATAGTAAAAAAATAACAATGGTAATGTCTTGGTTATAATATGATAGTAAGATGGTAGACAGGTACCCAGGTACACAGGTACACAGGTACAAAGGATAATATAAAGATTGGGGTTGAATATACAAACTTGAAAATTTGGCAACAAAATGTTATGGGAAGTATAAGATAATGTTTAATGTACAAAAGTAAATATGGTGTTTAATAAAATTTTTGTAAGTAATAATGATAACAAAAAAAGTGAAAAAGTAATGTTTATTTCATTCAATATTGCACTGGTAGTTATACTTGAGGTTATATGGCAGTACAAGGTAATTAAGAGTAATCTAAGATAGTAAATGTGGTATTAAAACAGGTAAAGGTAATTAGACAAGTAATGGTTATTAAATGTCAAAAATGTTAAGAGTAAATTGAAATTTTAGTAAAAATGATAATTATTAATTTTAGTAATTGATAGTAATTGATAGTATTTAAAAAAAATATGAGGTAGTAATATGGACAGAGAAAGTATCAATTCAGCTAATGTTTAAGTGAACAATAGTAAATAACAAAATCACATAAGGTGACTTATGCTTACTAGTAAAATCACAAAATGAGGTAGTTGATTATTTAATTACTAAGAGATTGTACAATGAAATTTGAACAATAATGGAGCAAAACATACACTACACTACGTAGGCTTTTAAGTTGGACATTGTTTAGTTATTCTCTGTAAGATTAGTATCCCTGAGAAATCGTGATAGATCATTCTCGTTCGTGATTGTGTACAGTTGACCTACATTTGTTTTCCTAACAAGAATTTTCCCATCCCGTGTGAAGCATTGGTGTATTGTGTCGTTATTCTCCCGCTTAAGTTTTCTGACTCTATACAGGAGGTTCTGACATTTTTTGGTAAGACACTCGTTTATGTATACCTCTTTCTTTACTTTAATAGATGCAATAATTAAGTCTTTTTTCCTGTCATGTGAGTGGAATCTAAGCATAACACTTTTTCTACCATGGGGTCCTAGTAACCTGGCTTCTTTTATTTCAGACTCTGGTACAATAACACTTGTTTGGTCCTTTATGATCTGCAGAGTAATTTCTTTACTGTTTGTTTGGTTCATATCACTGGGAAAAAGTGGACTGTTAACTATTACTGCGTCCGATAGTTTATCTTGTTCGGTTTTATCTTCTTGGAGAGCAAAGTAGTCACTGAACTGGTTATCTAAGTTGTTCTTCCATTCTTTTACTGCTTCTTCAACCTTTGTATTAAGAGATATTATTTGTTGGGTATGGCTATCTATGTTTCAAATTCAAATTCAAATTCAAAGTTTATTCTCTATAAGGATTACAATGCTGAGTTTACAGAAATTTGGTTATTGTTTGGTTTACATGTAGTAAAATTGTGATTACAGAGTGTACCACTAGAACGCTTAGCATGGCTAGGCATTTCGGGCATACTTAGTTTTATTCTTAATCGTAAAATATTACAAATTGTGAGGTAAGTTGGTATTATGGCTAAGTGACTAAATACTAGTTTGTGAGTTTAGCAATGTGAATGCTTTTGTTTTGGCACAGTATATAGTTTCAGTATTGGAGTATCACAGGATTCATTATTTTAAGACTGAGATTAATATTTCTGTTTCTGTTTATGGTCAAATGAGTGAGCGAGTGTAAGTGTGAACCACCAGGTGGTATTCGTGTAGTTAGTTGACGGGGTGTATCAGGGAGATAAGATGTTTTCTAATGGTAGTTTTGAAGGTGATGAAGGTGTCTGCAGTTCTAGAGTTCTCAGGTAGGGTATTCCAGATTTTAGGGCCTTTGACATACATTGAATTTTTGTAAAGGTTTAGTCGGACACGGGGAATGTCGTAGAGATGTTTGTTTCTGGTGTTATGCCTGTGGGTTCTGCCACAACTATCAAGAAAGCGTTTTAGGTCAAGGTTGATATTAGAGTTTAAGGCCCTGTAGATATAGATTGCACAGTAGTAAGTGTGGATGTACTGAACTGGGAGTAAGTTTAGATCTTTGAAGAGTGGGGGGGTGTGCTGCCAGGGATGGGATTTAGTGATTATTCTTACTGCAGCTTTTTGTTGGGTTATTATTGGCTTTAGGTGTGTTGCTGCAGTTGATCCCCAAGCACAAATAGCGTAGGTGAGGTATGGATAAATAAGTGAGTGGTATAGTGTGAGAAGGGCATTTTGCGGCACATAGTATCGTATCTTGGAGAGGATCCCAACCGTTTTGGATACTTTTTTAGCTATATGCTGGATATGGGTGCTGAAATTCAGGTTGTTGTCAAGGTATAAGCCTAGGAATTTCCCCCCATTATTTCTGGTAATTAGAGTGTTGTCAATCTTAATGTTAATTTGTGCATCTCCTGCTCTGCTACCAAACATAATATAGTAAGTTTTGTCAGTGTTAAGCGTAAGTTTATTGGCTGTCATCCAAGTCGATATTTTAATCAGCTCCTCATTCACAATGGTGTTGAGGGTGGCAAGATTAGGGTGAGAGATGACATAAGTCGTGTCATCAGCAAAGAGAATGGGTTTCAGGTGTTGGGATACGTTTGGAAGGTCATTGATGTATATGAGGAAGAGCAGGGGACCAAGGACACTTCCCTGCGGAACTCCAGTATCAAGTGGCCGTGTTGCTGATGCTGTGTCTTTAATGGTGACGTACTGATACCTGTTAGTAATGTAAGATTTGAAATAAGCAAGCGCATGGCCTCTTATACCGTAGTGGTCAAGTTTGTGGAGTAGGATTTCATGGTTTACTGTGTCAAAAGCTTTTCTTAGGTCAATAAAAATTCCTAGTGGATATTCCTTATTTTCCAATGCTGTGTAAAGCAGATCTAGCATTTTTATGATTGCATCATTAGTGCTTTTATTTTTCCTGAATCCAAACTGGCAGGGGTTGAGTATGTTTTGAGCCGTTATAAATGAATACAGTCTCCTGTGCACGAGTTTCTCAAAGATTTTGGATAGCAATGGTAAGTTAGATATTGGCCTATAGTTGTTTAAGTCTGTAGGGTCACCACCTTTATGTATTGGTGTAACCCTTGCCATCTTGAGTAGTTTCGGGAAGGTGCTAGTCTCTATTGACTTGTTAAAAAGTAATGAAATAGCATGCGAAAGGACATGGGCCGCTCGCTTGTACAGTAATGGTGGGACATGAGACAGATTCCCCGAGTTATTTTTAAGTGACTTTATGATCTCAATGACTTCCGTGGGCTCAGTTGGTGCAAGATAGAAGGAATTAGGGAAATTTCCATCTAGGTAGTCCCCGGCATGGGCATTGGTATGTGGGATTTTACTGGCAAGATTAGATCCTATGTTTGAGAAGAAGTCGTTTATCTTGTTAGCTGTGTCAGTGGGATGTAGTGGTGTTTCATTAGGTTTAGTTAGGACAATATTCTTGGTTTTTCTCAGTTTGTGGGTCCCTAGAATCTGAGAGAGTGTTTTCCAGGTCTTTTTTATATCTCTTCTAGTGTCTGTGAATCTACTGGAGTAGTATAGTTGTTTGGCTTTTTTTATTACTTTGGTGAGAGCTGATGAATAGTGTTTAAGAGTATCTTTGTGTATTAAGCCCTGTCTATATTGCTTTTCATATTGGTGTTTCTTGTCAATGGATTTCAGAATGGTGCTGGTTAGCCATGGGCAACCAAGCCGTTTGTTTGTGATCTGTTTTGTTTTTATAGGACAATGTTTGTTGTATAGTCTAAGTAATTTGTTAAGAAAGATGTCTGTCCAGTCATCAATACCATTGGCCTTGGAGAATTCTGTAGGCCAATCTACAGTCTCTAGGTCAGCTGTGAACTTCGTTACTGAGGCCTCGTCATGGAGTCTAAATGAGACTTTGTTGTATTCAAGTGGTGGTTTACTAATGTTTGTCAGGAGGAAGGTAGGGTAGTGGTCTGTAGTGCTATCTGTGATTATCCCTGATTTAAGGGGGGCTAGTATATTGGTCCATATGTGGTCTATTATGGTTGCACTTGTCTCAGTGAGCCTGGTTGGTTTAGTTATTGTTGGTATGAGAAGTGTGTTGTTCATATTGTTGATGAAATCAGTTACAGGCTGGTCATCTAGTAAGCCAAGGTTGATGTTGAAGTCTCCAGCTAAGAGAAGGTGGTGCTTATTCATTTGTCTGTTTGTTATTAGTGACTTTAATTTCTCACTGAAATTTGGGATGTTTGTGTGAGGTATCCGGATGGTCTTGTCACAGTTAGTCATTCCTGGTGTTGATAACTTTTGTTCAAGACTGAGGATTTTGTTCTCGAGCTGTGTCATCCTGGTGTCTTGTTTTGTTAGCGTCTCTCGAAGATTCATATTTTCAATAGCTAAGTTGGAGATGCATGTCTTTAGGGTATCTGGATCGTTGGTCATACCTGAGAGACTACTTGGTAGGTTGAATCCGGGGAAGAGAGGGGAGGATGGGCTGGTGGCAGCCATGTTTGTTGTTATTGTTGTGGTGTCTCCTTGAGTGGTGGTGAGTGGGGTGGTTGCTGAGCCTGCGTCCTCCTGGCTACACTTGTTGAATAGTTGATTTTTCGGTGTTTTCTTGCTGGCCTTGGTGCTGTTTCCTCTTAGATTGCGCCTCATAATACTACAGGAATTGTTGTAGTTAAGAAGTTGTAGTATACAAAGCTTAGGGTTACGTTGTTCGGCTGGCAGCGGGGTGTTGCTTTCGGTTTGTGTGCAGTCTTCCTTTGATCTCTATTATTTTCGATTTGTAGGTTTCACTGTTGGTAGTCTTTGGTCATTTTGGGTGCTACGTTGGGTAGGGCAGTTTTGCTTGTAACTAGGTCATCATAGGAGCATTGGTAGCTCTGGTAGTTGGAGAAAAGTACGGAGCTTGGAAGTCGCTGCTGCCGCTGCCCAGCAATTGATGATAATGATGATAATGATGACCAGAACAATGAACCAGGAGTGTTAAACCCTCACCACCGTGATGATGATGATGATGACGATGATGATGATGACGATGATGATGATGATGATGACGATGACGATGATGATGATGATGACGATGATGGCGATGATGATGATGATGATGACGATGATGACTATGATGACCATAACAATGAACCAGGAGTGTTAAACCCGCACCACCGTGATGATGATGTTGATGATGATGATGATGACGATGATGATGATGAGGAGGAGGATGACGATGATGATTTATTTATTTATTTATTTATTTATTTATTTAGTAATTTAAGCATACATACAGAGGTACAAAAAATACAGGTAAGAGCAGCATGCCAAAGCCACTTATATGCATAGCATTACGGGCTGGCTTAAAATTAACTTAAGATTAACTAAGAAATGATGAAATCAGTGATAAAACATTATTGTAAACAGATAACTATAAAGCACAAATGAGTATTACAAAGACAGGTCATATGGTTGCATGCATTGTTGTACATTCAGTCGTATGGAGTATTCTGTTAGGTAGTGTATTTAAAAAAATAATAAAGTTAGATTGGGTCCTAGGTTTAACATTTATGTGATATAATTGTGAGAAACATTTAAGATATACAATTTATAAGGTTCAGTTATTCAGTATTTATTTGGTTTTGGGTTGAGTAAGTGATCTTTGAGAAGAGACTTGAATTTATAAACAGGTAGTGTTTCTTTTATATTTACAGGTAATGAATTCCAGATTTTAGGGCCTTTTATGTGCATTGAGTTTTTGCATAGTGTGAGATGATGATGATGATGATGATGATGATGACGATGATGATGATGAGGATGATGATGACCATAACAATGAACCAGGAGTGATAAAATCGCACCACCGTGATGATGATGATGATGATGATGATGATGATGATGATGAGGATGACCATAACAATGAACCGGGAGTGTTAAACCCGCACCACCATGATGATGATGATGATGATGATGAGGATGATGACGAGAACATTGAACCAGGAGTGTTAAACCCGCACCACCGTGATGATGATGATGATGATGATGATGATGACCAGAACAATGAACCAGGAGTGTTAAACCCTCACCACCGTGATGATGATGATGATGATGATGATCATGAGAAGAACAATGAACCAGGAGTGCTAAACCCGCACCACCGTGATGATAATGATGATGATAATAATGATGATGATGATGATGATGATGATGATGATGATGATGATGATGATGATGATGATGATGATAATGATGATGATAACCAGGAGAGTTAAACCCACACCACCATGATGATAATGATGATGGTGATGATGATCATAACAATAAACCAGGAGAGTTAAACCCGCACCACCATGATGGTAATGATGATGGTGATGATGATGATGACCAGAAAAATGAACCAGGAGAGTTAAACCCGCACCACCATGACGGTAATGATGATGAAAATGATGATGATAATGATGCTGACCAGAACAATGAACCAGGAGTGTTAAACCCGCACCATCATGATGATAATGATGATGACCAGAACAATGAAGCAGGAGCTCTAAACCCGCACAAGGACCACCAGCACCAGCCATAACGATAATAATTTTACTTCCGCGTTACCTATCAAGTTCAGTTTAATATCTTTATTATGCACCCCATACCCATCCTTGGGCGGTAGTCACCCCATACCCATTCTGTGGGCGGTAGTCACCCCATACCCATCCTTGGGCGGTAGTCACCCCATACCCATCCTGTGGGCAGTAGTCACCCCATACCCATCATTGGGCGGGAGTCACCCCATACCCATCCTGTGGGCGGTAGTCACCCCATATCCATCCTGTGGGCGGTAGTCACCCCATACCCATTCTGTGGGCGGTAGTCACCCCATACCCATCCTGTGGGCGGTAGTCACCCCATACCCATTCTGTGGGCGGTAGTCACCCCATACCCATCCTGTGGGCGGTAGTCACCCCATACCATCCTGTGGGTGGTAGTCACCCCATACCCATCCTGTGGGCGGTAGTCACCCCATACCCATCCTGTGGGCGGAAGTCACCCCATACCCATCCTGTGGGCGGTAGTCACCCCATACCCATCCTGTGGGTGGTAGTCACCCCATACCCATCCTGTGGGTGGTAGTCACCCCATACCCATCCTGTGGGCGGTAGTCACCCCATACCCATCCTGTGGGCGGTAGTCACCCCATACCCATTCTGTGGGCGGTAGTCACCCCATACCCATCCTGTGGGCGGTAGTCACCCCATACCATCCTGAGGGTGGTAGTCACCCCATACCCATCCTGTGGGCGGTAGTCACCCCATACAGATCCTGTGGGCGGAAGTCACCCCATACCCATCCTGTGGGCGGTAGTCACCCCATACCCATCCTGTGGGTGGTAGTCACCCCATACCCATCCTGTGGGTGGTAGTCACCCCATACCCATCCTGTGGGCGGTAGTCACCCCATACCCATCCTGTGGGCGGTAGTCACCCCATACCATCCTGTGGGCGGTAGTCACTCCATACCCATCCTGTGGGCCGTAGTCACCCCATACCCATCCTGAGGCGGTAGTCACCCCATACCCATCCTGTGGGTGGTAGTCAACCCATACCCATCCTGTGGGTGGTAGTCACCCCATACCCATCCTGTGAGCGGTAGTCACCCCATACCCATCCTGTGGGTGGTAGTCACCTCATACCCATCCTGTGGTTGGTAGTCACCCCATACCCATCCTGTGGGCGGAAGTCACCCCATACCCATCCTGTGGGTGGTAGTCACCCCATACCCATCCTGTGGGGGTAGTCACCCCATACCCATCCTGTGGGTGGTAGTCACCCCATACCCATCCTGTGAGCGGTAGTCACCCCATACCCATCCTGTGGGTGGTAGTCACCCCATACCCATCCTGTGGGCGGTAGTCACCCCATACCCATCCTGTGGGTGGTAGTCACCCCATACCCATCCTGTGATCGGTAGTCACCCCATATCCATCCTGTGGGTGGTAGTCACCCCATACCCATCCTGTGGGCGGTAGTCACCCCATACCCATCCTGTGGGCGGTAGTCACCCCATACCCATCCTGTGGGGGGTAGTCACCCCATACCCATCCTGTGGGCGGTAGTCACCCCATACCCATCCTGTGGGTGGTAGTCATCCCATACCCATCCTGTGGGCGGTAGTCACCCCATACCCATCCTGTGGGCGGTAGTCACCCCATACCCATCCTGTGGGTGGTAGTCACCCCATACCCATCCTGTGGGCGGTAGTCACCCCATACCCATCCTGTGGGCGGTAGTCACCCCATAACCATCCTGTGGGCGGTAGTCACCCCATACCCATCCTGTGGGTGGTAGTCACCCCATACCCATCCTGTGATCGGTAGTCACCCCATATCCATCCTGTGGGTGGTAGTCACCCCATACCCATCCTTTGGGCGGTAGTCACCCCATACCCATCCTGTGGGCGGTAGTCACCCCATACCCATCCTGTGGGCGGTAGTCACCCCATACCCATCCTGTGGGCGGTAGTCACCCCATACCCATCCTGTGGGTGGTAGTCATCCCATACCCATCCTGTGGGCGGTAGTCACCCCATACCCATCCTGTGGGCGGTAGTCACCCCATACCCATCCTGTGGGTGGTAGTCATCCCATACCCATCCTGTGGGCGGTAGTCACCCCATACCCATCCTGTGGGCGGTAGTCACCCCATACCCATCCTGTGGGTGGTAGTCACCCCATACCCATCCTGTGGGCGGTAGTCACCCCATACCCATCCTGTGGGCGGTAGTCACCCCATAACCATCCTGTGGGCGGTAGTCACCCCATACCCATCCTGTGGGTGGTAGTCACCCCATACCCATCCTGTGATCGGTAGTCACCCCATATCCATCCTGTGGGTGGTAGTCACCCCATACCCATCCTGTGGGCGGTAGTCACCCCATACCCATCCTGTGGGCGGTAGTCACCCCATACCCATCCTGTGGGCGGTAGTCACCCCATACCCATCCTGTGGGCGGTAGTCACCCCATACCCATCCTGTGGGTGGTAGTCATCCCATACCCATCCTGTGGGCGGTAGTCACCCCATACCCATCCTGTGGGCGGTAGTCACCCCATACCCATCCTGTGGGTGGTAGTCACCCCATACCCATCCTGTGGGCGGTAGTCACCCCATACCCATCCTGTGGGCGGTAGTCACCCCATACCCATCCTGTGGGCGGTAGTCACTCCATACCCATCCTGTGGGCGGTAGTCACCCCATACCCATCCTGTGGGCGGTAGTCACCACATACCCATCCAGTGGGCAGTAGTCACCCCATACCCATCCTGTGGGCGGTAGTCACCCCATACCCATCCTGTGGGCGGTAGTCACCCCATACCCATCCTGTGGGCGGTAGTCACCCCATACTCATCCTGTGGGCGGTAGCCACCCCATACCCATCCTGTGGGTGGTAGTCACCCCATACCCATCCTGTGGGCTGTAGTCACCCCATACCCATCGTGTGGGCGGTAGTCACCCCATACCCATCCTGTGGGCAGTAGTCACCCCATACCCATCCTGTGGGCAGTAGTCACCCCATACCCATCCTGTGGGCTGTAGTCACGCCATACCCATCCTGTGGGCTGTAGTCACCCCATACCCATCCTGTGGGCGGTAATCACCCCATACCCATCCTGTGGGCGGTAGTCACCCCATACCCATCCTGTGGGCGGTAGTCACCCCATACCCATCCTGTGGGTGGTAGTCACCCCATACCCATCCTGTGGGCGGTAGTCACCACGTACCCATCCAGTGGGCAGTAGTCACCCCATACCCATCCTGTGGGCGGTAGTCACCCCATACCCATCCTGTGGGTGGTAGTCACCCCATACGCATCCTGTGGGTGGTAGTCACCCCATACCCTTCCTGTGGGCGGTAGTCACCCCATACCCATCGTGTGGGCGGTAGTCACCCCATACCCATCCTGTGGGTGGTAGTCACCCCATACCCATCCTGTGGGCTGGTAGTCACCCCATACCCATCCTGTGGGCTGTAGTCACCCCATACCCATCCTGTGGGCGGTAGTCACCCCATACCCATCCTGTGGGCAGTAGTCACCCCATACCCATCCTGTGGGCAGTAGTCACCCCATACCCATCCTGTGGGCTGTAGTCACCCCATACCCATCCTGTGGGCTGTAGTCACCCCATACCCATCCTGTGGGCGGTAATCACCCCATACCCATCCTGTGGGCGGTAGTCACCCCATACCCATCCTGTGGGCGGTAGTCACCCCGTACCCATCCTGTGGGTGGTAGTCACCCCATACCAATCCTGTGGGCGGTAGTCATCCCATACCCATCCTGTGGGCGGTAGTCACCCCATACCCATCCTGTGGGCGGTAGTCACCCCATACCCATCCTGTGGGCAGTAGCCACCCCATATCCATCCTGTGGGCGGTAGTCACCCCATACTCATCCTGTGGGCTGTAGTCACCTCATACCCATCCTGTGGGCGGTAGTCACCCCATACCCATTCTGTGGGCGGTAGTCACCCCATACCCATCCTGTGAGCGGTAGTCACCCCATACCCATCCTGTGGCAGTAGTCACCCCATACCCATCCTGTGGGCAGTAGTCACCCCATACCCATCCTGTTGGCGGTAGTCACCCCATACCCATCCTGTGGGCGATAGTCACCCCATACTCATCCTGTGGGCTGAAGTCACCCCATACCCATTCTGTGGGCGGTAGTCACCCCATACCCATTCTGTGGGGTAGTTACCCAATACCCATCCTGTGGGCGGTAGTCACCCAATACCCATCCTGTGTCCGGTAGTCACCCCATACCCATCCTGTGGGCTGTAGTCACACCATACCCATCCTTTTGTTGCAGTGATAACACCAGGAGGCAGCTCTGACGAGAACTCTCACACACACGAGCTTTTAAATCTCTGCACAAAATTCAATTTAAAACAGCAAATAATAGAACCTACTAGACTGGAGAATACACTAGACCTCATCTTCACTAACAATGATGATCGGATACGAAATGTCACCATATCAAAAACGTATACTCAGATCACAACGTAATCGAGGTTCAGACATGTATGCGCGGAGCCCCAAACTGACATAATGAGATTAGTCACGAGGGAGCATACGCCAAATTCAATTTCAATAACAAAAACATAAAGTGGGACCAAGTAAACCAAGTCCTAACCCATATAAGCTGCGAGGATAGACTAAGCAACACAGACCCCAATTTATGCCTAGAACAGATTAACTCGGTGGCACTCGTTGTATGCTCAAGGCTTATTCCTCTAAGAAAAAGAAGGAGTAGATGTAAAATAGAAAGAGACAGGCGCTCCCTTTACAGGCGACGGAAAAGAATAACAGAGCGGCTAAAAGAGGCCAATATATCTGAAATGCATAGGGAGTCACTGGTCAGAGAAATAGCACACATCGAACTTAAGCTAAAGGAATCTTATAGGAGTCAGGAATCGCGGGAAGAACTAAAAGCCATAAATGAAATCGAAATAATCCCAAAGTATTTCTTTTCCTATGCCAAATCAAAGTCGAGAACAACGTCCAGTATTGGGCCCATACTTAAACAAGATGGGTCCTACACAGATGACAGCAAGGAAGTGAGTGAGCTACTCAAGTCCCAATACCTGGAGTTTACGTGGAGAGAGTTCTGTGGGTCAACGCCCCCGCGGCCCGGTCTGTGACGAGGCCTCCTGGTGGATCAGAGCCTGATCAACCAGGCTGTTACTGCTGACTGCACGCAAGCCAACGTACGAGCCACAGCCCGGCTGATCAGGAACCGACTTTAGGTGCTTGTCCAGTGCCAGCTTGAAGACTGCCAGGGGTCTGTTGGTAATCTCCCTTATGTATGCTGGGAGGCAGTTGAACAGTCTCGGGCCCCTGACACTTATTGTATGGTCTCTTAACGTGCTAGTGACACCCCTGCTTTTCATTGGGGGGATGTTGCATCGTCTGCCAAGTCTTTTGCTTTCGTAGTGAGTGATTTTCGTGTGCAAGTTCAGTACTAGTCCCTCTAGGATTTTCCAGGTGTATATAAGCATGTATCTCTCCTGCCTGCATTCCAGGGAATACAGGTTCAGGAACCTCAAGCGCTCCCAGTAATTGAGGTGTTTTATCTCCATTATGTGCGCCGTGAAGGTTCTCTGTACATTTTCTAGGTCAGCAATTTCACCTGCCTTGAAAGGTGCTGTTAGTGTGCAGCAATATTCCAGCCCAGATAGAACAAGTGACCTGAAGAGTGTCATCATGGGCTTGGCATCCCTCGTTTTGAAGGTTCTCATTATCCATCCTGTCATTTTTCTAGCAGATGCGATCGATACAATGTTATGGTCCTTGAAGGTGAGATCCTCCGACATGATCACTCCCAGGTCTTTGACGTTGGTGTTTCGCTCTATTTTGTGGCCAGAATTTGTTTTGTACTCTGATGAAGATTTAATTTCCTCGTGTTTACCATATCTGAGTAATTGAAATTTCTCATCGTTGAACTTCATATTGTTTTCTGCAGCCCACTGAAAGATTTGGTTGATGTCCGCCTGGAGCCTTGCAGTGTCTGCAATGGAAGACACTGTCATGCAGATTCGGGTGTCATCTGCAAAGGAAGACACGGTGCTGTGGCTGACATTCTTGTCTATGTCGGATATGAGGATGAGGAACAAGATGGTTACTGCTAAAACTTCCACTACAGCATTTGAGGCATTAAGCAGTTCTGTGCAAACAAGTGACTCTGCAATGTACAGGCCAACCCCCCCTTTTGCCTGTTCACTCTGTCACATCTGTATAGGTTGTAACCTGGGATCCATATTTCGTTGTCCAAGTGATCCTTTATGTGGGTCTCAGTGAAAGCCGCGAACATTGCCTTTGCCTCTGCAAGCAGTCCACGGATGAAAGGTATTTTGTTGTTTGTTGCTGGCTTTAGACCCTGTATATTTGCAAAGAAGAATGTTATCGGACTGGTGGTATTGTTGGTACTGGGGGGGGGATTTTTTTTCCGGCATTAGTATCTGTATCTGTTGGTTTGGAGTGGAGGCCATCGACTGTGGTTCCACTCCAGGAATGACTGGATTTGGTGTACAATTTCTGCCATTTCCTGCCAGTTTTTTTTCCTTCCTGGCACTAAAAAACCTCTCCCTCTTGAGTGGCTGTGGCTACCCAGGTTTTCCCATGGCCTGGATGTTTGGTATCTTTTTTGTCCCCTTTAGATGGTGTGCCTGGCAATTTAAGTTATAGCACAGTCTTTCCTGTACTGAAGAGGTACACATTTCAGGGTGAAAAAGCTTACAGGAAGGGAGTTTGCATTTTCCTGTTGTCATATGGGCACGGCATTTTCTAGGGTGGTCATAGTTGCACGTCCCATCTGTTTTTCCAGATTTCCCATGTCTGCAGATACCAAGTGCATAAGTATGTGCACAGGCTTGGTTTCCGTTTGCCTTGGGTTTCTGTGACTGTATTCCCTGTTGGTGCATGTTTACCTGTCTTATTCCTATCTTCCCTAGCACCAACAATGGAGCTCCCACCAGTTGTTTTTGGTAATTTATCCTCACTATTGCTAGTGGAGTCCTCTTGTTTGCTATTTCCTCTTGTATTTCTTGTTTGCAATATTGGTTTTATCTTATCTTTGACTACACTTGTTTCCCCACTACGGCTCCTGTCGTCTATGAGGTCATTTATATGCATTCCTTCCTGCGTATAATTCCCGACTACCTGGACAAAATCTCCAGCTTCACCATTACTGTCTCCCAGGACAGCACCTCCAGCTTCACCATTACTGTCTCCCAGGACAGCATCTCCAACTTCACCATTACTGTCTCCTAGGACAGCATCTCCAGCTTCACCATTACTGTCTCCCAGGACAGCACCTCCAGCTTCACCATTTCTGTCTCCCAGGACAGCACCTCCAGCTTCACCATTACTGTCTCCCAGGACAGCGCCTCCAGCTTCACCATTACTGTCTCCCAGGACAGCACCTCCAGGTTCACCATTACTGTCTCCCAGGACAGCACTATCAGCCCCACATTTACTGACTACCAGGACATCACCTCCAGCCATACAGTTTCTGACTACATGGCCAGTATCAAGGGCAGTACCATTCAGCCCAGACTTTTTATGTTCCCATCTGTTGTAGAAAGCTTCCAGGTTGTCTATGAAAGCAGCTTTGATGTTATCCTCTTTTAATACCCTTGTAATTTTAGTCCACAGATTTATCTCCTTTGGGCATACCCAAAAACACTTCCCTGTTTTAATACTGCTTGTAGCTAGTTCTTGGATATCTGCACAAGGGGCGTGACACCAATTTCCACAAAAATGACAATTTATCCATGTGGAAGCCCGTTTGTTTGATTTATTGCAGACTACACACAGCTTCATAATGATTTGAATGGTTGATTTACTGTAATTCTACTAGCAACCTCTTGAATACTCTATTAATAACCTCTTTAAGTAAAGCTCTAGCTATCTGTATTTCTATTTCTAACTGTACTTTTATATCAGGACAGCTTACCGGAATACGCTCCTGGAGTTTGTTTTATATTTATTGTTTGGCCCGGTGGCCTGGTGGCTAAAGCTCCCGCTTCACACACGGAGGGCCCGGGTTCGATTCCCGGCGGGTGGAAACATTCGACACGTTTCCTTACACCTGTTGTCCTGTTCATCTAGCAGCAAATAGGTACCTGGGTGTTAGTTGACTGGTGTGGGTCGCATCCTGGGGGACAAGATTAAGGACCCCAATGGAAATAAGTTAGACAGTCCTCGATGACGCATTGACTTTCTTGGGTTATCCTGGGTGGCTAACCCTCCGGGGTTAAAAATCCGAACGAAATCTTATCTTATCTTATCTTATCTTTATAAGGGCGCCTACAACCCCATCCGTTTACTGTCTGCTTTATTGTCCAACGAATCCGTTTGAAACCGGCCAAGGGTTCAACCAGTCGAGGGTTCGGTCCAGTCGAGGGTTCGGAGCCAGTCTGATCTGATCAGTGGGTCACTTATTTAAAACATACTGGTCGGTGATTTGGGCTAACACATGAAGGATCTACTGGAAAATTTTACCCGAGTAATATGTTATTTGATTGATACAAAAGTATAACTTGCGTGTTGAAGAAACCGGTGACTGCTGGCAACTCCTACAGTGACGAACGGTCGAGCCTCAACCCTTGTTTATCAATCGCTGTATCTAGCTTTTCTAGTTTTTCTTTTTGGCCTCCACCACAATAAATGCTATATTATCACTATAGTTGACTGGTGGAAATTTTGGAGGAGGGACGCTTTTTCTGTAGTAATAATCGCTTCTCGTTGTGTATATTGCGACCGCTGGTAACTACAGGTTATATGAAATTCACAGTAACGTCTTGTAATCCTTATAGAGAATAAACTTTGAATTTGAATTTGAATTTCAAGAAAAAGAAACTAAGTACCATTATAATACTGGTTAGTTGCTACTACAGCACTGTATTCTGCTATTCACTGGTATCACTAGATTATATGCGAGTACACTAGCAGGCCAGGAAGATTATTAAAAACAGCTGACCTGTGGTAAGTTTCTGGCGACTTCTGGCACCTGGCTCTATAGGCTTATCACTTCATTTACAAATTCACCTGTTTTCAAATGATACTTTAGCCTTTATCATCTATATACTAGGGAGCCACTGTAGTATACACTATAACACTATGTATACACAATGCTATCAGGGATACTTTCTTTCCTCTGACAAGAAAAGTTCAATTATTATTATATTTTCACACGGCACCCAGGCCTATGATTCCCCTCTGGTAGTAAACTCTGCTAGGTAGTGCACACTAATTCTCCTTTTTTGACTCAGTATATAATGTTTTCCGCCCAAGATTGGTTCCAGGCGCTAGAGGGATGTATCGTATAGGATTGATGACACAAATTAAAGTTCTAGCACGTAAGAGCGACCGTGAAAACACGAGAAAACCCGGAGCACAACGAGGCACGCTGGCACACACACACACGCAATATGACTCAGTTTTTAGCAAGCCGCTAACCAGACTGAAAGTCGAAGATCAAAATGAATTTTTTATGAGAGTGCCACAGAATTTGGTTAACACAAGCCTATCTGATGTTATCCTGACGCCAAATGACTTCGAACAGGCGATAAATGACATACCCATGCAGTCTGACCCAGGGCCAGACTCATGGAACTCCGTGTTCATCAAGAACTGCAAGAAGCCCCTATCACGAGCTTTTACCATCCTATGGAGAGGGAGCATGGACATGGGGGTCGTCCCACAGTTAATAAAAACAACAGACATAGCCCCACTCCACAAAGGGGGCAGTAAAGCGATAGCAAAGAACTACAGACCGATAGCACTAACATCCCATATCATAAAAATCTTTGAAAGGGTCCTAAGACGCAAGATCGCCACCCATCTAGAAACTCATCAATTACACAACCCAGGGCAACATGGGTTTAGAACAGGTCACTCCCGTCTGTCTCAACTTTTGGATCACTACGACAAGGTCCTAGATGCACTAGAAGACAAAAAGATTGCAGATGTAATGCATACAGACTTTGCAAAAGCCTTCGACAAGTGTGACCATGGCATAATAGCGCACAAAATGTGTGCTAAAGGAATAACAGGAAAAGTCGGTCGATGGATCTATAATTTCCTCACAAACAGAACACAAAGAGTGGTAGTCAACAGAGTAAAGTCCGAGGCAGCTACGGTGAAAAGCTCTGTTCCACAAGGCACAGTACGCACTCCCATCTTGTTCCTCATCCTCATATCTGACATGACAGTGTCTTCCATTGCAGACACTGCAAGGCTCCAGGCGGACAAGATAAGATAAGATAAGATTTCGTTCGGACTTTTAACCCCGGAGGGTTAGCCACCCAGGATAACCCAAGAAAATCAGTGCGTCATCGAGGACTGTAACTTATTTCCATTGGGGTCCTTAATCTTGTCCCCCAGGATGCGACCCACACCAGTCGACTAACACCCAGGTACCTATTTGCTGCTAGGTGAACAGAAGAACAGGTGTAAGGAAAAGTGTCAAAATGTTTCCACCCGCCGGGAATCGAACCCGGGCCCTCCGTGTGTGAAGCGGGAGCTTTAGCCACCAGGCCACCGGGCCACCATCAACCAAATCTTTCAGTGGCCTGCAGAAAACAATATAAAGTTCAACGATGAGAAAATTCAATTACTCAGATATGATAAACACGAGGAAAATAAATCTTCATCAGAGTACAAAACAAATTCTGGCCACAAAATAGAGCGAAACACCAACGTCAAAGACCTGGGAGTGATCATGTCGGAGGATCTCACCTGCTAGAAAAATGATAGGACGGATAATGAGAACCTTCAAAACTAGGGATGCCAAGCCCATGATGACACTCTTCAGGTCACTTGTTCTATCTAGGCTGGAATATTGCTGCACACTAACAGCACCTCTCAAGGCAGGTGAAATTGCTGACCTAGAAAATGTACAGAGAATCTTCGTGGCGCGCATAACGGAGATAAAACACCTCAATTACTGGGAGCACTTGAAGTTCCTGAGCCTGTATTCCCTGAAACGCAGGCGGGAGAGATACATTATTATATATACCTGGAAAATCCCAGAGCGACTAGTACCGAACTTGCATACGAAAATCACTCACTACGAAAGCAAAAGACTTGGCAGACGATGCAACATCCCCCCAATGAAAAGCAGGGGTGTCACTAGCACGTTAAGAGACTATACAATAAGTGTCAGGGGCCCGAGACTGTTCAACTGCCTCCCAGCATACATAAGGGGGATTACCAATAGACCCCTGGCAAGTCTTCAAGCTGGCACTGGACAAGCACCTAAAGTCGGTACCTGACCAGCCGGGCTGTGGCTCGTACGTTGGTTTGCATGCAGCCACCAGTAGCAGCCTGGTTGATCAGGCTCTGATCCACCAGGATCTCAGTAGTACCAGTTACCAGTAACCAGTTACCAGTAGATGACTCACTACCAACCGTCTGTGTGAATCACTGACTGTTATTCACGTTATAATAATAATAATAATAATATCTTTATTTACTACAAGTACATGTACAAGGTATACAGTCCTAGCTGACAACAATGACATACTACTATATAGAAACTCCCTTGTTATGCTCTGCATTTCGGGCAAATTAGGTCAGTGTCCCAGGATGCGACCCACACCAGTCGACTAACACCCAGGTACCCATTTTACTGATGGGGAACATAGACAACAGGTGGAAAGAAACACGTCCAATGTTTCTACTCTGGCTGGGAATCGAACCCATTCAAATTCAAATTCAAATTCAAACTTTATTCTCTATAAGTATTACAATGCTGAGTTTACAGAATTTGGTTATTGTGTGGTTTACATGTAGTAAAATAATAATTACAGAGTGTGCCACTAGAACGCCTAGTATGGCTAGGCATTTCGGGCAGACTTATATTAAATCTAAAGTTTAAAATGTTACAGAATTATGAGATAAGTTGGTATTATGGCTAAGTGACTAAATACTAGTTGTGAGTTTAGCAATGTGAATGCTTTTGTTTTGGCACAGTACATAGTTTCAGTATTGAAGTATCACAGGCCAACTTTTGACTAGTTAAGATTCATTATTTTGAGATTGAGATTGATATTTCTGTTTATGGTCAAATGGGTGAGTGAGTGTAAGTGTGAACCACCAGGTGGTATTCGCATTATTAGTGACAGGGTGTATCAGGGAGATAAGATGTTTTCTGATGGTAGTTTTGAAGGTGATGAATGTGTCTGCAGTTTTGGAATTTTCAGGTAGGGTGTTCCAGATTTTAGGGCCTTTGACATACATTGAATTTTTGTAAAGGTTTAGTCGGACATGGGGAATGTAAACCATACCCCCGGCCGGGATTGAACCCGCGGTCATAGAGTCTCAAAACTCCAGCCCGTCGCGTTAGCCACTAGACCAGCTAGCCACAATAAGATTCGTCCAACTAGGTATATTTCTACACCATAGGAAAGTTAGCACAGGCACCTCTGTGACCACAAATGCAAGTTTTTACAGACGAATCTCCAGCTAGCGTGGCCGTGACGAACTCTAGCTCAAGTCCCTTCACTGCCGTCAACATGACTCAAGAAATCGTAATGACACGATTGCAAATAAACCATACCCCCGGCCGGGATTGAACCCGCGGTCATAGAGTCTCAAAACTCCAGCCCGTCGCGTTAGCCACTAGACCACCTAGCCACAATAAGATTCATCCAACTAGGTATATTTCTACACCATAGGAAAGTTAGCACAGGCACCTCTGTGACCACAAATGCAAGTTTTTACAGACGAATCTCCAGCTAGCGTGGCCGTGACGAACTCTAGCTCAAGTCCCTTCACTGCCGTCAACATGACTCAAGAAATCGTAATGACACGATTGCAAATAAACCATACCCCCGGCCGGGATTGAACCCGCGGTCATAGAGTCTCAAAACTCCAGCCCGTCGCGTTAGCCACTAGACCAGCTAGCCACAATAAGATTCATCCAACTAGGTATATTTCTACACCATAGGAAAGTTAGCACAGGCACCTCTGTGACCGTCATGTTGACGGCAGTGAAGGGACTTGAGCTAGAGTTCGTCACGGCCACGCTAGCTGGAGATTCGTCTGTAAAAACTTGCATTTGTGGTCACAGAGGTGCCTGTGCTAACTTTCCTATGGTGTAGAAATATACCTAGTTGGATGAATCTTATTGTGGCTAGCGGGTCTAGTGGCTAACGCGACGGGCTGGAGTTTTGAGACTCTATGACCGCGGGTTCAATCCCGGCCGGGGGTATGGTTTATTTGCAATCGTGTCATTACGATTTCTTGAGTCATTGTTGGGTTATTATTGGCTTTAGGTGTGTTGCTGCAGTTGAACCCCAAGCACAGATAGCATAGGTGAGGTATGGATATATAAGTGAATGGTATAGTGTGAGAAGGTCAGTTTGCGGCACGTAGTATCGTATCTTGGAGAGGATCCCAACCGTTTTGGATACTTATTTGGTTATGTGTTGGATATGGGTGCTGAAGTTCAGGTTCTTGTCGAGGTATAAGCCTAGGAATTTGCCCTCATTATGCCTGGTAATTAGAGTGTTGTCGATCTTAATGTTAATTTGCGCATCTCCTGCTCTGCTACCAAACATAATGTAGTAGGTTTTGTCAACGTTAAGCGTAAGTTTATTGGCTGTCATCCAAGTCGATATTTTGATCAGCTCCTCATTAACAATGGTGTTGAGGGTTGCAAGATTAGGGTGAGAGATGACATAAGTCATGTCGTCAGCAAAGAGAATGGGTTTCAGGTGTCGAGATACGTTTGGAAGATCATTGATGTATATGAGGAAGAGCAGGGGACCATGGACACTTCCCTGCGGAACTCCAGTATCAAGTGGCTGTGTTGTTGATGCTGTGTCTTTAATGGTGACATACTGATACCTATTAGTAAGGTAAGATTTGAAATATGCAAGCACATGGCCTCTTATACCATAATGGTCAAGTTTGTGGAGTAGGATGCCGTGGTCTACTGTGTCAAAAGCTTTTCTTAGGTCAATAAAAATTCCTAGTGGATATTCCTTATTTTCCAATGCTGTGTAAAGCAGATCTAGCATTTTTATAATTGCATCGTTAGTGCTTTTATTTTTCCTGAATCCAAATTGGCAGGGGTTGAGTATGTTTTGTGACGTTATAAATGAATACAGTCTCCTGTGCACGAGTTTCTCAAAGATTTTGGATAGCAATGGTAAGTTTGATATTGGCCTATAGTTGTTTAAATCTGTAGGGTCACCACCTTTATGTATTGGTGTAACCCTTGCCGTCTTGAGTAGTTTCGGGAAGGTGCTAGCTTCTAGTGACTTGTTAAAAAGCAATGAGGTAGTATGCGAGAGGACATGGGCCACTCTCTTGTACAATAATGGTGGGACATGAGACAGATTCAATGAGTTATTTTTAAGTGACTTTATAATCTCGGTGACTTCTGTGGGCTCAGTTGGAGCAAGATAGAAGGAATTTGGGAAATTCCCATCTAGGTAGTCCCCGGCATGGGCGAGATTAGAACCTATGGTTGAGAAGAAGTCGTTTATCTTGTTAGCTGTGTCGGTGGGTTGCAGTGGTTTTTCATTAGGTTTGGTTAGGACAATATTCTTGTTTTTTTTCAGTTTGTGGGTCCCTAGAATCTGAGAGAGTGTTTTCCAGGTCTTTTTTTATATCTCCTCTTGTGTCAGTGAATCTACTGGAGTAGTATAGTTGTTTGGCTTTCTTTATTACTTTGGTGAGGACTGATGAATAGTGTTTAAGAATATCTTTGTGTATTAAGCCCTGTCTATATTGCTTTTCATATTGGTGTTTCTTATCGATGGATTTCAGAATGGTGCTGGTTAGCCATGGGCAACCAAGCCGTTTGTTTGTAATCTGTTTCGTTTTTATAGGACAATGTTTGTTGTATAGTCTAAGTAGTTTTTTAAGAAAAATGTCTGTCCAGTCGTCAATACCATTGGCCTTGGAGAATTCTGTAGGCCAGTCAACAGTCTCTAGGTCAGCTGTGAACTTCCTTATTGAGGCCTCATCATGGAGTCTAAATGAGACTTTGTTGTATTCAAGTGGTGGTTTACTAATGTTTGTCAAGAGGAAGGTAGGGTAGTGGTCTGTAGTGCTATCTGTGATTATCCCTGATTTAAGGGGGGGCTAGTATATTGGTCCATATGTGGTCTATTATGGTTGCACTTGTTTCAGTGAGCCTGGTTGGTTTAGTTATTGTTGGTATGAGAAGTGTGTTGTTCATATTGTTGATGAAATCAGTTACAGGCTGATCATCTAGTAAGCCAAGGTTGATGTTGAAGTCTCCAGCTAAGAGAAGGTGGTGCTTATTCATTTGTCTGTTTGTTATTAGTGCCTTTAATTTCTCACTGAAGTTTGGGATGTTAGTGAGGGGTATCCGGTAAATGGCACCGATTGTTATAGGCGTCTTAAGGTTTTTTACAGTAAAAATAGCAAAAATGTATTCTCCATATTCATCACTAAGGCAATTGGTGCTGATACAAGATAATTGGTTAGAGTAATAGATTGCAATACCACCCCCAACTTGGTATGATCTGCAGTTGTGGATTGCTGTGTATCCTGGTAGAGGGTAGATATCTATTGTGTCCTGTTTTAGCCAGGTCTCGGTAAGAATAATGCAGGAGAAGGGTGTCTTTAGTGATTCAAAGAGTGCCAGGAGGTCATCATAGTGTTTGCTTAAGGACCTGATGTTGTAGTTAAGTACAGATAGACTTTTATCATTGTTTAGGATAGTGCTGGCTTGTGATGCTGTGCAGTAAAGGCAGTTACTTTCCAATAGGTTTTGATTGTGTGTCAGATTATGTAGGTTTAGATCAGGGTCAATGTGATCAATCATCTTCTAGGTTTAAATTATGGTTATTTATATCTTGAGTTGTGTGTTGAGTTTTAGTACTGATATCTGTAGTGGTGGGAAGTTTGGACAAGTATATAGCTATAGCATTTTGGTCATGTAGAGTATAGTCACTAATACACATAATGAAGTTGGTGTTGTCTATGTGTTGTGCTGGAATGAGCTAAAGTACAACTAGGTATAAACTAATAATATAAAAATACAAATTAAAAATAGCACAAGACTCTCACTTGTAATTGCACTAAGGTCTAATGTAGTGACTTTGGTATAGTCTATGTATTGACCTAGAGTGAGCAATAGTACAACTAGGTTTAATCTAATAATGTAGAAATACAAATTAAAAATAGCACCAGGCTCTCACTAGTAATTACACTATGGTCTAATATAATGACTTTTGTACTGACTATGTATTGAGCTAGAATGAGCTATAGTACAACTGAGTTTAATCTAATGATATAAAAAAGGCACAAGACTCTCAGTTGTAATTGCACTAAGGTGTTATAGAAGTTGTTTACGAGAATTAGAGTATAACTAGATTTAAATTGACAAGATAAAATATACAAGTTAAGGTAGCAAAAGAATAAAAAAAATAAAAAAAAGAGAAAAAAAAATATGAGGTAGTTGGTACTAGTTAGCAAAAGATAGTTAAGGGCCTTGAACAATAATATAATTGAAATATACACTAATTGCACACACAATATAGTCGCTAAGATATGAAAACAATCTTAGCGTAAGACTTACAATATAAACTTATAATATAAAAATACAAATTGAAATGGTACCATAGCATGTGTTTGACCCTTATCGATGGCATGCCCAAATTGATGACTTGATCGTACCATTTTGGGGTTACCAGCTTGGATCCGAGATCTGCCATACTGCTGCAGAGTACGACATTCTTACAGGCCAGTGCATTTTCTAGTAGCGTACCCAAGCGGTCAGGCACTGGTGATCCTGTCTCTCCTGTCTGTGTTCCTGCAACTTCAGGCTTGCAAGATAGTGTCCAGTTACCTCAAGTGTCCGAGGACGCTCAGACTGCCTTGAGTGCTCAGCCTATCCCTGCAATGTCTGCTAGTTCAAGTAGTAGTTTCTCCACAGGGGATGCCTTGTCGGAAAACAATTACTTGCAACTAGTAATGCCATCTCTTGTTGATGTCACATGCCGTCTGCAGAAAGACGTTTCTGTCGTGGTTAGTGCCCTTACTAGAGTGTATGTTGTTGTTCCTAGTGTTCCAGATGGTGATAATGTCCTAGTTGACAGTGATTCTTGCAAAGTAAAAGGTCTATTTGTTGAACCATCCTTACATGTTGTAAGAGATAGTAAGATCCATTTCTTCCTAGCTAACACTTCTGGTCACAGTGTTCGTCTCAGAGCAAATACCAATCTTGTTGACCTTGTTCACTATCCTTACCCTGTTCAGGTAGAGGATGAGTTGTCACCTGACCAGTGGGTCGGTGCTATTTCTACCGGGGAGACCTCATCCACTTCACTGGATCAATCTGTTCCACCAGTTGAGGAGAAAGACTTAGCTCTCACTGACTTCCCAGACGAGGTCAAGCGTTTGTTGACTCTGTTGAACAAACGTCGTAAAGCCATTGTCTTACCAGGTGAGAAGATGGGTATAACGAACTTATTGTCCTATCGTATTCCACTTGAACTTGGTACTAGACCTATCTATATACCTGCATACAGAATGCCTCATTCACAAGTTGCTGTCGCAGAAGAACTGATCAATCAAATGCTTGATGATGGAGTTATTGCACCTAGCAATTCACCTTGGAATGCGCCCTTGATCCTAGTGCCTAAGAAGGATGGTACTTGGCGCCCAGTGATTGACTTTAGGAAGTTAAATGCGAAAACTATTCCAGATCGCTTCCCACTTCCTGTACTGGGTGATCTTTTACGTAACATTGGAGATAACAAAGTCTTTTCAACCCTGGACTTGTTACAAGGGCTTCGGCAAGTCCCTCTTCACGAGGACAGCCAAGAGCTAACTGCATTCTCTCATTGAGATCATAGTCACTTAAAAATAACTCGGGGAATCTGTCTCATGTCCCACCATTACTGTACAAGCGAGCGGCCCATGTCCTTTCGCATGCTATTTCATTACTTTTTAACAAGTCAATAGAGACTAGCACCTTCCCGAAACTACTCAAGATGGCAAGGGTTACACCAATACATAAAGGTGGTGACCCTACAGACTTAAACAACTATAGGCCAATATCTAACTTACCATTGCTATCCAAAATCTTTGAGAAACTCGTGCACAGGAGACTGTATTCATTTATAACGGCTCAAAACATACTCAACCCCTGCCAGTTTGGATTCAGGAAAAATAAAAGCACTAATGATGCAATCATAAAAATGCTAGATCTGCTTTACACAGCATTGGAAAATAAGGAATATCCACTAGGAATTTTTATTGACCTAAGAAAAGCTTTTGACACAGTAAACCACGAAATCCTACTTCACAAACTTGACCACTACGGTATAAGAGGCCATGCGCTTGCTTATTTCAAATCTTACATTACTAATAGGTATCAGTACGTCACCATTAAAGACACAGCATCAGCAACACGGCCACTTGATACTGGAGTTCCGCAGGGAAGTGTCCTTGGTCCCCTGCTCTTCCTCATATACATCAATGACCTTCCAAACGTATCCCAACACCTGAAACCCATTCTCTTTGCTGATGACACGACTTATGTCATCTCTCACCCTAATCTTGCCACCCTCAACACCATTGTGAATGAGGAGCTGATTAAAATATCGACTTGGATGACAGCCAATAAACTTACGCTTAACACTGACAAAACTTACTATATTATGTTTGGTAGCAGAGCAGGAGATGCACAAATTAACATTAAGATTGACAACACTCTAATTACCAGAAATAATGGGGGAAAATTCCTAGGCTTATACCTTGACAACAACCTGAATTTCAGCACCCATATCCAGCATATAGCCAAAAAAGTATCCAAAACGGTTGGGATGCTCTCCAAGATATGATACTATGTGCCGCAAAATGCCCTTCTCACACTATACCACTCACTTATTTATCCATACCTCACCTATGCTATTTGTGCTTGGGGATCAACTGCAGCAACACACCTAAAGCCAATAATAACCCAACAAAAAGCTGCAGTAAGAATAAATCACTAAATCCCATCCCTGGCAGCACACCCCCCCACTCTTCAAAGATCTAAACTTACTCCCAGTTCAGTACATCCACACTTACTACTGTGCAATCTATATCTACAGGGCCTTAAACTCTAATATCAACCTTGACCTAAAACGCTTTCTTGATAGTTGTGGCAGAACCCACAGGCATAACACCAGAAACAAACATCTCTACGACATTCCCCGTGTCCGACTAAACCTTTACAAAAATTCAATGTATGTCAAAGGCCCTAAAATCTGGAATACCCTACCTGAGAACTCTAGAACTGCAGACACATTCATCACCTTCAAAACTACCATTAGAAAACATCTTATCTCCCTGATACACCCCGTCTACTAACTACACGAATACCACCTGGTGGTTCACACTTACACTCGCTCACTCATTTGACCATAAACAGAAATATTAACAGTCTTAAAATAATGAATCCTGTGATACTCCAATACTGAAACTATATACTGTGCCAAAACAAAAGCATTCACATTGCTAAACTCACAAACTAGTATTTAGTCACTTAGCCATAATACCAACTTACCTCATAATTTGTAATATTTTACAATTAAGAATAAAACTAAGTATGCCCGAAATGCCTAGCCATGCTAAGCGTTCTAGTGGTACACTCTGTAATCACAATTTTACTACATGTAAACCAAACAATAACCAAATTTCTGTAAACTCAGCATTGTAATCCTTATAGAGAATAAACTTTGAATTTGAATTTGAATTTGAATTCTACAGGTCATTATCACTTCCTCCATATGGCCTTTGGATTACTATCCTCCCCTATCACGTTCTCAAGGCTCATGACTAATATCTTTAGAGGTCTCATAGGTAATGCACTTACGGTGTACTTAGATGACGTAATCATCATGTCTAAAGACGTGGATACACACTTGAAAAAACTTGATGTATTACTTGGTAAACTTGTTTATCAGTACTCTATGTCTTGACAGACCATGCTCCACTGATACCTTTATTCCAGAACAAACAATCTACTGGAAGGTTAGCCAGATGGACCTTGACTATCCAAGAGTTCAATCCCACCTTTGAACACTTACCTGGAAAATCAAATGTAGTCGCAGATGCCTTATCATGACATGTTAGTATAGTAACTGCAGACCCTCCATTTACTGCTGAAGATGTAAAGAATGCTCAATGAGCAGATCCCATATGGTCTGGTGTGATTCGATTCCTGCTCCAGGAAGATCTTATTCTGACTGTGAAGCCACCAGCACCCATCAGTGACTTTGTCATGAACCAAGAATTACTGTATCGAACAGCCGAGTTGGGTACTCCTAGCAGAAGAGTATACCAGTTAGTAATTCCAGTCACTAGTGAATGTAGCCTTACAGCTAGTTCACGATGTACCAGGTGTTGCGCACCCTAGTATGGATCGTTCAGTAAAACAAGGAAGATTGAAATACTTTGGGCCTCGTATGGCAACTGATATTTCTGAGTATGTTAAGAAATGTAGTGTCTGCATGCAACATAAAGGTAATGCTAATGGTCCTAATCCAATCCAAGTGTATCCAACTACTAGCAAACCGTGGGAAAGAGTTGCGCTAGATTCGTTAACTAATTTCCAATGTTCCCTCCAAAGCAACAAACATCTGTGTGTTATGGTAGACCATTTTACCAGATATTGTGAGTTAGTTCCTATTGCAGATAAGACTGCCGAGACAGTAGCTAAAGCATTTAAAGAACGCATTATCTGCAGGCATAACACCCCTAAGTCCCTAGTAACAGATAATGGAGGGGAATTCTGTAATGAGATTCTTGAAAATTTGTGTACCTTGTACAAGATCTCTAAATCCACCATTGTTCCTCATCATCCTGCCAGCAATGAATTACTGGAACGAACCAATAAGAAAGTACTTGATGTCTTGAGAGTCACTATCAATCCCAACAGTGAAACTTGGGATAAAGTTATACCTGATGTGCAGTGTGCTATAAATTCTGCTTACAATGTTTTTATAGGTGACGCTCCACGTTATGCATTGTACGGTGTAGATAAACGTTTGCCTTAACACTCGAGCAAAGCCGTCCAAAATCAAAATAGGTTCGAGAGTTATGCTGACTAACTTTAACAAAACGTCTGCAATGCCAATGCTTGATCAAAAGTTTGTTGGTCCTTATCGAGTAGTTTAACATATCACTGGCAATAAGTATAAGGTTAGAGAAATCACTACTGGTCAGTATAAAGAATCGCATTTAGATCATATGAAGTTAGTATGTGATGATAATGATGTTCCAACCCAGACTAATGTGACAGACTCTGACAACCCTCCTGATCCTGTACTCTCTACCTCTGAGACTCAGTCAGACGATCAACCTGAATGTCGTTATTCCCTACGTACACGACAGGTATTGAGAAATCCTCAAGTATCATTTGTAACTACCAATTCAGATTTGCCAGTGCAACAGAGTTTGATCCTCCCAGAGATGACACCCATTCTGCATATGCCAGTCTCACCCTAGCAGAGTTGGGGTTAAATGTAAATAACCCGTATAGATGAATAATTACAGTATCAACTAATCAGTATTCAAGAATTTTTTTTTTTTGTGTTCATGTTCTCTCCGAATTCTGAGAGTTAACAGTCTAGATTTGAGTGCACTGAATCTGCTTTCTGTTAAATATTTCTTTCTTTGTATATATTTCTTCCTCAGAATCCATAGATCACATGAATACAGATCGACCGATCATTTTTTTTTATCACTTCAATTGTGTAATCCCAGTGTTGAGTCTCATTCGATGAGTTGTGCTATATTATACCTTAAAATGCATTACAGTTTCATTACAGTAAGTTTCATTATAGTCAATTGCATAAGCTTCCATTCCAATATTCTCCTTATGTTATAATGTTCAATTGTTGTGTACTTTGACATTGTATAGAATCAGCCCAAGCCATACGCCTGCCATCTCTAGTTTGTATTAGCTGTATGTTGGGAAGACATATGTTAGCGTCGCCGAGCTCTCAGTAGTACCAGTTACCAGTAACCAGTTACCAGTAGATGACTCACTACCAACCATCTGTGTGACTCACTGACTGTTATTCACGCTGCTGCTGAACATAGCATGTTTTTGAATGCCGTTCACCCGCTAGGCACTGGTGGATCAGTCGGAGATAGAGAGCAGAGAGAGGCAGGTCGGCTGATGGTGCTTCCCATACTTTCTGTTATAATTATACGTACTAACTAGCCTATGTGAGTGTTTTTACCCCATCCACGTTATCGAACCCACATGACAAGGAGGCCTGGTCACAGACCGGGCCTCGGGGGCATTGACCCCCTGGAACTCTCTCCAGGTAAACTCCTGGTAGTCACCCCATACCAATCCTTTGGGCAGTAGTCACCCCATACCCATCCTATGGGGGGTAGTCACCCCATACCCATCCTGTGGGCGGTAGTCAAAAGATTACAGAGGTACATAACGGGTCCAGGGACTGTACCCCAAAGTTATGATAGCTGAACTAGTTACAAAGGTAATGAACTCCAGGTAGGTCTAATCACAATCATGGCAAGTTACAACGGTAATGAACTCCAGGTAGATCTGGTCACAATCATGGCAAGTTACAAAGGTAATGAACTCCAGGTAGATCTGGTCACAATCATGGCAAGTTACAAAGGTAATGAACTCCAGGTAGATCTGGTCACAATCATGGCAAGTTACAAAGGTAATGAATCAGCCTCACTCCTATACATGGTTACAGTCATGAACAAATTACAAAGTAATGAGCCACTGATACGTCCACACCTGGTCACAATTGTAATGAGTTATAAATACAAATATTAAGTGGGTCATACACCCACATGAGCGCGTGCGCACACACATACACACACGAGGGCGCAAGCACAGACACATGCACACGAGCGTATTAATATATGCATACACACAAGCACGCACACCCACACCCACACACACACACACACACACACACACACACACACACACACACACACACACACACACACACACACACACACACACACACACACACACACACACACACACACACACACACACACACACACACACACACACACACAAGAAGAAAGGACTACACTGAAAGAGAGGGTACAGAGACGCAAGGAGGAATGAGAAGCAATGAAAATGAGCAGGACCCAGACACAGGAGGAAGGGCAAACACACCCCACAGAATCTCCCACCAAAAGACTCCACCCGCGACATTCCCAACGCAACTGAGCAACCTATACTACAACCCACTCACTGTTCCCTTTGCCACCAACCCCCATATCACAAACCTCACCCCAACAGCTGTCCCTTATGGGCATTCTGACCCCACCCCCATCAACACAAACCCCACCCACACCACAGCCCCATATAGGCCCCCACCAAGGCTCTCGCTCCCCCAACCCCAATATTCTTGCATGACCACAATGATAGAAAAGAAACTAAAGGTTTGGTACACAAACGCGGATGGAATAACGAATAAACATGAGGAGTGGAATGAAAGAATCAGTGAAAAATCCCCAGACATCATAGCAGTCACAGAAACAAAACTCGCTGAGACAATAACAGACACAATCTTCCCAACAGGATATCAGATCCTGAGGAAAGATAGAAGGAATGGAGGGGGAGGAGGGGTTGCACTGCTCATAAAACACCAATGGGGATTTGAGGAAATGGAAGGCATGGACATGATTGGAGAAAGAGACTACATTGTAGGTACAATTCAGTCCGGAGAACATAAAGTAGTCATTGGAGTGATGTATAACCCACCACAGAACTGCAGGAGGCCAAGAGAGGAGTACGAAGAAAACAACAGGGTGATGGTGGACACACTGGCTGAGGTGGCAAGAAGAGCTCACTCGAGCAGAGCAAAGTTACTGGTAATGGGCGATTTCAACCACAGGGAGATCGACTGGGAAAACCTGGAGCCACATGGGGGTCCCGAAACATGGAGAGCCAAGATGATGGATGTGGTACTTGAAAACCTCATGCATCAACATGTCAGGGACACAACCAGAGAGAGAGGGGATTGATGAGCCAGCAAGACTGGATCTTGTGTTCACCCTGAGCAGTTCAGACATTGAGGACATCACTTACGAGAGGCCCCTTGGAGCTAGCGATCATGTGGTTCTGAGTTTTGACTATATAGTAGAGTTACAAGTGGAGAAGGTAACAGGAACTGAAGGGGACATGCCAAACTATAAAAGGGAGGACTACACAGGTATGAGAAACTTCCTGCAGGAGGTTCAGTGGGACAGAGAAATGGTAGGAAAATCAGTAAACGAGATGATGGAATATGTGGCAACAAAGTGCAAGGAGGCAGAGGAAAGTTTTGTTCCCAAGGGAAACAGAAATAATAGGAAGACCAAAACGAGTCCTTGGTTTACCCGAAGGTGTAGGGAGGCAAAAACTAAGTGCAACAGAGAATGGAAAAGGTACAGGAGGCATAGGACCCAGGAAAACAAGGAGATTAGTAGAAGAGCCAGAAACGAGTATGCGCAGATAAGGAGGGAGGCCCAGCGACAGTATGAAAACGACATAGCATCGAAAGTCAAATCTGACCCGAAACTGCTGTATAGCCACATTAGGAGGAAGACAACAGTCAAGGACCAGGTGATAAAGCTGAGGAAAGAAGGTGGAGAACTCACAAGAAACGATCAAGAGGTATGTGAGGAGCTCAACACGAGATTTAAGGAAGTATTTACAGTAGAGACAGGAAGGACTCTGGGGGGACAGACCAGATGGGGACACCAGCAAGGAATACACCAACAAGTGTTGGACGACATACATACAGATGAGGAGGAGGTGAAAAAACTGCTAAGGGACATCGATACCTCAAAGGCAATGGGACCGGACAACATCTCTCCGTGGGTCCTTAGAGAGGGAGCAGATATGTTGTGCGTGCCACTTACCACAATCTTCAACACATCCCTGGAAACTGGGCAACTACCTGAGGTATGGAAGACGGCAAATGTAGTTCCCATTTTCAAAAAAGGAGACAGAAAAGAGGCACTAAACTATAGACCTGTGTCATTGACGTGTATAGTATGCAAAATTATGGAGAAGATTATCAGGTGGAGCACCTGGAACGGAACAGGAGTATAAATGCCAACCAGCACGGATTCACGGAAGGCAAATCCTGTGTCACAAACCTTCTGGAGTTTTATGATAAAATAACAGAAGTAAGACACGAGAGAGAGGGGTGGGTTGATTGCATCTTCTTGGACTGCAAGAAGGCCTTTGACACAGTTCCTCACAAGAGATTAGTGCAGAAGCTAGAGCATCAGGCGCATATAACAGGAAGGGCACTGCAATGGATCAGAGAATACCTGACAGGGAGGCAACAACGAGTCATGGTACGTAATGATGTATCACAGTGGGCACCTGTGACGAGTGGGGTCCCACAGGGGTCGGTCCTAGGACCAGTGCTATTTTTGGTATATGTGAACGACATGACGGAAGGGTTAGACTCAGAAGTGTCCCTGTTTGCAGATGATGTGAAGTTAATGAGGAGAATTAAATCTGATGAGGACCAGGCAGGACTTCAAAGAGACCTGGACAGACTGGACACCTGGTCCAGCAAATGGCTTCTCGAATTTAATCCTGCCAAATGCAAAGTCATGAAGATAGGGGAAGGGCACAGAAGACCACAGACAGAGTATAGGCTAGGTGGCCAAAGACTGCAAACCTCACTCAAGGAGAAAGATCTTGGGGTGAGTATAACACCGAGCATGTCTCCGGAAGCACACATCAATCAGATAACTGCTGCAGCATATGGGCGCCTGGCAAACCTGAGAACAGCATTCCGATACCTTAGTAAGGAATCATTCAAGACACTGTACACCGTGTATGTCAGGCCCATACTGGAGTATGCAGCACCTGTTTGGAACCCGCACTTGATAAAGCACGTCAAGAAACTAGAGAAAGTACAAAGGTTTGCAACAAGGTTAGTTCCAGAGCTAAGGGGAATGTCCTATGAAGAAAGATTAAGGGAAATCGGCCTGACGACACTGGAGGACAGGAGGGTCAGGGGAGACATGATAACGACATATAAAATACTGCGTGGAATAGACAAGGTGGACAAAGACAGGATGTTCCAGGGAGGGGACACAGAAACAAGAGGCCACAATTGGAAGTTGAAGACACAAATGAGCCAGAGAGATAGTAGGAAGTATTTCTTCAGTCATAGAGTTGTAAGGCAGTGGAATAGCCTAGAAAATGACGTAGTGGAGGCAGGAACCATACACAGTTTTAAGACGAGGTTTGATAAAGCTCATGGAGCGGGGAGAGAGAGGGCCTAGTAGCAACCGGTGAAGAGGCGGGGCCAGGAGCTAGGACTCGACCCCTGCAACCACAAATAGGTGAGTACAAATAGGTGAGTACACACACACACACACACACACACACACACACACTCACAAACACGTGGTAATGCATTATTTACAGCTAGCAAAGTCAGGGTATTTCTCCAGAATGGTCTGTAATATACCACTGTGGATAACATACTTTGCCATTTCTTGAACATTTCTGAGTGAGTTGTCTCTAAATTCGTTAATTTTATCGCACTCCAGTACATAATGATGCAAGGTGTGACAATAGTTCATCTATCAAGGCAGGTGAAATTGCTGACTTATAAAATGTACAGAGAACCTTCTCAAGGCCTCGTGTGGAGCAGTGCCGTATGCCTCGTTGTGATCCGGGTTTTCTCGTGTTTACACGGTCGCTCTTACGTGCTAGAACTTTAATTTGTGCCATCAATCCTATACAATACATCCCTCTAGCGCCTGGAACCAATCTTGGGCGGAAAACATTATATACTGAGTCAAAAAAGGAGAATTAGTGTGCACTACCTAGCAGAGTTTACTGCCAGAGGGGAATCATAGGCCTGTGTTCCGTGTGCAAAATAATAATAATAGAACTTTTCTTTGTCAGAGGAAAGAAAATCTCCCTGATAAGATAAGATAAGATTTCGTTCGGATTTTTAACCCCGGAGGGTTAGCCACCCAGGATAACCCAAGAAAGTCAGTGCGTCATCTAGGACTGTCTAACTTATTTCCATTGGGGTCCTTAATCGTGTCCCCCAGGATGCGACCCACACCAGTCGACTAACACCCAGGTACCTATTTGCTGCTAGGTGAACAGGACAACAGGTGTAAGGAAACGTGTCGAAATGTTTCCACCCGCCGGGAATCGAACCCGGGCCCTCCGTGTGTGAAGCGGGAGCTTTAGCCACCAGGCCACCGGGCCACCTAACATTGTGTATACATAGTGTATAGTGTATACTACAGTGGCTCCCTAGTATATAGATGATAAAGGCTAAAGTGTCATTTGAAAACAGGTGAATTTGTAAATGAAATGATAAGCCTATAGAGGCAGGTGCCAGAAGTCGCCAGAATCTTACCACAGTGGTCAGCTGTTTTAATAATCTTTCTGGCCTGCTAGTGTACTCGCATATAATCTAGTGATACCAGTGAATAGCAGAATACAGTGTTGTAGTAGCAACTAACCAGTATTATAATGGTACTTAGTGGAGTAGAGTGACTTTCATTAGTTACTTTTTTCTTGAAATACCAGACGTATACTGTGAATTTCATATAACCTGTAGTTACCAGCGGTCGCAATATACACAACGAGAAGCAATTATTACTACAGAAAAAGCGTCCTTCCTCCAAAATTTCCACCAGTCAACTATAGTGATAATATAGCATTTATTGTGGTGGAGACGAAAAAAAAAACTAGAAAAGCTAGATACAGCGATTGATAAACAAGGGTTGAGGCTCGACCGTTCGTCACTGTAGGAGCTGCCAGAAATCACCGGCTCTTCAACACGCAAGTTATACTTTTGTATCAATCAAATCACATATTACTCGGGTAGATAATTTCAAATAGATCCTTCATGTGCTAGCCCAAATCACCGACTAGTATGTTTTAAATAAGTGACCCACTTGAAATATATATTGACACAATACTACACTAAAATGTCATATTTAAGTTACTTTCAAAATTATTTCTGAATTTCATCGAAATTTTATGGGCTTTTTGAAAAATATGTAATATACTTTAAAATGTTGAAAAGGCTTTAAAATTTCAATTCCATCAGTAATTCTGATAAAAAAGTTTGAAAATCCATGATTTTTAACTAAAAAATCAGGTTTGTCTAAAAAGTGTTCTAAGTGTTCTAAATCGTCGAAATATGCAAAAAATATCATTTTGCCACATTTCTCGGTTTTTCAAAATATATGAAAAATATATGAAATATTCAAAATTATTTCTGAATTTCATCGAAATTTTATGGGCTTTTTAAAAAATATGTAATATACTTTAAAATGTTGAAAAGCCTCGAAAATTTTAATTCCATTAGTAATTCTGATAAAAAAGTTTGAGAATTCATGAATTTTAGCTAAAAAATCAGATTTGTCTGAGAAGTGTTCTAAATGCTCTAAATCGTCGAAATATGCAGTAAAACATCATTTTGCCATATTTTTCGATTATTTCAATGCTTTTGGTTTTTTAAAATATATATGAAATGTATGAAATACCTGAAGCATTGAAAAAATCGAAAAATATGGTGAAATGATGTTTTACCGCATATTTCAATTCCATTAGTAATTCTGATAAAAAAGGTTGAAAAGTGTTCTAAATGGTCTATATCGTCGATATATGCAGAAAAACATCATTTTACCATATTTTTCGATATTTCCAATGGTTCAGGTATTTCATATATTTCAAGTATTTCATACATTTCATATATTTTTTAAAAATACCAAAAGCATTGATAAAATAGAAAAATATGGTAAAACGATGTTTTACTGAATATTACGACGATTTAGAGCATTTAGAACACTTTTCAGACAAACCTGACTTTTTAGCTAAAATTCATGGATTTTCAATTTTTTTTATCAGAATCACTAATGGAATTAAAATTTTCGAGGCTTTTAAACATTTTAAAGTATATTACTTATTTTTCAAAAAGCCCATAAAATTTCGATGAAATTCAGAAATAATTTTGAATATTTCATATTTTTTTTTTAAAATTCCAAAAGCACTGAAAAAATCGAAAATTTTGGGAAAATGATGTTTTACTGCATATTTCGACGATTTAGAGCATTTAGAACACTTTTCAAACAAATCTTTCTTTTTAGCTAAAATAAATGGATTTTCACACTTGAAATATATATTGACACAATACTACATTGAGATGTCATATTTAAGTTACTTTCAAAATTATTTCTGAATTTCATCGAAATTTTATGGGCTTTTTGAAAAATATGTAATACACTTTAAAATGTTGAAAAGGCTTTAAAATTTCAATTCCATCAGTAATTCTGATAAAAAAGTTTGAAAATCCATGATTTTTAGCTAAAAAATCAGGTTTGTCTAAAAAGTGTTCTAAGTGTTCTAAATCGTCGAAATATGCAGTAAAACATCATTTTGCCACATTTTTCGGTTTTTCAAAATATATGAAAAATATATGAATTATTCAAAATTATTTCTGAATTTCATCGAAATTTTATGGGCTTTTTAAAAAATATGTAATATACTTTAAAATGTTGAAAAGCCTCGAAAATTTTAATTCCATTAGTGATTCTGATAAAAAAAATTGAAAATCCATGAATTTTAGCTAAAAAATCAGGTTTGTCTGAAAAGTGTTCTAAATGCTCTAAATCGTCGACATTTGCCATATTTTTCGATTTTTTCAATGCTTTTGGTTTTTTAAAAAATATATGATATATATGAAATACCTGAAACATTGAAAAAATCGAAAAATAGGTAAAATGATGTTTTACGGCATATTTCAATTCCATTAGTAATTCTGATAAAAAAAACTTGAAAAGTGTTTTAAATGCTCTAAATCGTCGATATATGCAGAAAAACATCATTTTACCATATTTTTCGATATTTTCAATGCTTTAGGTATTTCATATATTTCAGGTATTAAATACATTTCACATATTTTTTAAAAATACCAAAAGCATTGAAAAAATAGAAAAATATGGTAAAATGATGTTTTGCTGAATATTTCGACGATTTAGAGCATTTAGAACACTTTTCAGACAAACCTGATTTTTCAGCTAAAATTCATGGATTTTCAATAATTTTTATCAGAATTACTAATGGAATTGAAATTTTCGAGGCTTTTAAACATTTTAAAGTATATTACATAGTTTTCAAAAAGCCCATAAAATTTCGATGAAATTCAGAAATAATTTTAAATATTTCATATTTTTTTAAAAATTCCAAAAGCATTGAAAAAATCGAAAAATGTGGGAAAATCATGTTTTACTGCATATTTCGACGATGTAGAGCATTTAGAACACTTCAAACAAATATTTCTTTTTAGCTAAAATACATGGATTTTCACATTTGAAATATATATTGACACAATACTACACTGAAATGTCATGTTTAAGTTACTTTCAAAATTATTTCTGAATTTCATAGAAATTTTATGGACTTTTGAAAAATATGTAATATACTTTAAAATGTTGAAAAGCCTCGAAAATTTGAATTCCATTAGTAATTCTGATAAAAAAAGTTTTAGAATCTCTGAATTTTATCTAAAAAATCAGGTTTGTCTGAAAAGTGTTCTAAATGTTCTAAATCGTAGAAATATGCAGTAAATCATCATTTTGCCATATTTTTCGTTTTTTTCAATGCTTTTGGTGTTTTTGAGAAATATATGAAATACATGAAATACCTGAAATATATGAAATACCTGAATCGTTGAAAAAATCGAAAAATATGGTAAAATGATGTTTTACTGCACTTTTCGACGATTTGGAACATTTAAAACACTTTTCAGACAAACCTTACTTTCTAGTTAAAATACATGTATTTTCACACTTGAAATATATATTGACAGTACTACACTACAATGTCATACAAAAGTTTGAAAATCCACGAATTTTAGCTAAAAAATCAGGTTTCTATGAAAAGTGTTCTAAATGCTCTAAATCGTCGAAATATGCAGTAATTCTGATAAAAAAGTTTGAAAATCCATGATTTTTAGCTAAAAAATCAGGTTTGTCTAAAAAGTGTTCTAAGTGTTCTAAATCGTCGAAATATGCAGTAAAACATCATTTTGCCACATTTCTCGGTTTTTCAAAATATATGAAAAATATATAAATTATTCAAAATTATTTCTCAATTTCATCGAAATTTTATGGGCTTTTTAAAAAATATGTAATATACTTTAAAATGTTGAAAAGCCTCGAAAATTTCAATTCCATTAGTAATTCTAATAAAAAAGTTTGAGAATCCATGAATTTTAGCTAAAAAATCAGGTTTGTCTGAAAAGTGTTCTAAATGCTCCAAATCGTCGAAATTTGCCATATTTTTCGATTTTTTCAATGCTTTTGGTTTTTTTAAAAAATATATGAAATATATGAAATGCTGAAAGTAACGTAAATATGACATTTTAATGTCATATTGTGTCAATATATATTTGAAGTGTGAAAATCCATGTATTTTAGCTAAAAAGTAAAGTTTAATTGAAAAGTACTATAAATGCTGAAAATTGTCAAAATATGCAGTAAAACATGATTTTACCATATTTTTCGATTTTTTTCAATGTTTCACGTATTTTTAAAAATAGCAAAAGCATCGAAAAAATCGAAAAATATGGTAAAATGATGTTTTAATGCATGTTTCGATGTTTTGGAGCATTAAGAGCCCTTTTCAAACAAACCTTACTTTTTAGCTAAAATACATGGATTCTCACACTTGAAATATATATTGACATAATACTACACTGAAATGTCATATTTAAGCTACTTTCAGCGTAAAATTCAATATAATCAGCAATTCTGATAAAAATGTTTGAAAATCCATTAATTTTAGCTAAAAAATCAGGTTTGTCTGAAAAGTGTTCTAAATGCTCTAAATAGTCGAAATAGGCTGTAAAACAACATTTTGCCACATTTTTCGATTTTTTTCAATCATTTTGCTATTTTAAAAAAAAATATATGAAATATTCAAAATTATTTCTAAATTTCATCGAAATTTTATGGTGTTTTTGAAAAATGTGTAATATACTTTAAAATGTTGAAAAGCCACGAAAAATTCAATTCCATTAGTAATTCTGGTAAGAAAGTTTGAAAATCCATGAGTTTTAGCTAAAAAATCCGGTTTGTCTGAAGTGTTCTAAATGCTCCAAGTCGTCGAAATATGCAGTAAAACATCATTTTACCATATTTTTCGAATTTTTCAATGCCTAAGGTATTTTTAAAAATAGCAAAAGCATTGAAAAAATCGAAAAATACAGTAAAATGATGTTTTACTGCATATTTTGACGATTTGGAGAATTTAGAGCACATCTCTCACAAACCTTACTTTTTAGTTAAAATACATTGATTTTCACATTTGAAATATATGTTGACACAATTCTACACTAAAATGTCTTATTTAAGTTACTTTCAGCCTAAAATTCAATTCCATCATTGATTCTGATGAAAAAGTTCGAAAATCCATGAATTTTAACTAAAAAATCAGGTTTGTCTGAAAAGTGTTGTAAATGTTCTAAACCGTCGAAATATGCAGTAAAACATCATTTTGCCACATTTTTCGATTTTTTCAATGCTTTTGGTATTTTTAAACAACATATGAAATATTCAAAATTATTTCTGAATTTCATCGAAATTTTATGGGCTTTTTGAAAAATATGTAATATACTATAAAATGTTGAAAAGCCTCCAAAATTTCAATTCCATTATTAATTCTGATAAAAAAGTTTGAAAATCCGTGAATTTTAGCTAAAAAATCAGGTTTGTCTGAAAAGTGTTCTAAATTCTCTAAATCGTCGAAATATGCAGTAAAACATCATCTTACCATATTTTTCGATTTTTTCAATGCAATTGGTAATTTTAAATATAGCAAAAGCATTAAAAAATCGAAAAATATAGTGAAATGATGTTTTACTGCATATTTCGACGATTTGAAGCATTTAGAGCGCTTTTCAAACAAACCTTTCTTCCTAGCTAAAATACATGGATTTTCAGACTTGAAACATATATTGACACAATACTACAATAAAAAGTCATATTTAAGTTACTTTCAAAATTATTTCTGAATTTCATCGAAATTTTATGGGCTTCTTGAAATATATGTAATACACCTTAAAATGTTGAAAAGGCTCGAACATTTCAGTTCCATCAGTAATTCTGATAAAAAAGTTTGAAAATCCATGATTTTTAGCTAAAAAATCTGGCTTGTCTGAAAAGTGTTCTAAAGGCTTTAAATCTTCGAAATATGCAGTAAAATATCATTTTGAAACATTTTTCGATTTTTTCAATGCTTTTGGTGTTTTCGAAAAATATATGAAATATTCAAAATTATTTGTGAATTTCATCGAAATTTAATGGGCTCTTTAAAAAATATGTAATGTACTTTAAAATGTTGAACATCCTCGAAAATTTCAATTCCATTAGTAATTCTGATAAAAAAGTTTGAGATTCCATGAGTTTTAGCTAAAAAACCAGGTTTGTCTGAAAAGTGTTCGAAATGCTCTACATCGTCGAAATATGCAGTAAAACATCATTTTGACATATTTATCGACTTTTTTCAATGCTTTTGAAATTTTTATAAAATATATGAAATATGTGAAATACCTGAAGCATTGAAAAAAATCGAAAAATATGGTAAAATGATGTTTTAATGCATATTTCGATGATTTGGAGCATTAACAGCACTTTTCAAACAAACCTTACTTTTTAGCTAAAATACATGGATTTTCACACTTGAAATATATATTGACACAATAGAACACTAAAATGTCATATTTAAGTTACTTTCAGCATAAAATTCAATTCCATCAGAAATTCCGATAAAAAAGTTTGATAATCCATGAATTTTAGCAAAAAAATCAGGTTTGTCTGAAAAGTGTCCTAAATGCTCCAAGTCGTCGAAATATGCAGTAAAACATCATTTTACCAAATTTTTCGATTTTTTCAATGCTTCAGGTATTTTTAAAAAATATATGAAATATTTCAAATACCTGAGATAAATGAAATACCTGAAGCATTGAAAAATCGAAAAATATGGCAAAATGATGTTTTGCTGCATATTTCGACGATTTAGAGCATTTAGAACACTTTTCAGACAAACCTGATTTTTTAGCAAAAATTCATGGATTTTCAAACTTTTTTATTAGAATTACTGATGGAATTTAATTTTATGCTGAAAGTAACGTAAATATGACATTTAAATGTAGTACATGTATTGTGTCAATATATATTTCAATTGTGAAAATCCATGCATTTTAGCTGAAAAGTAAAGTTTAATTGAAAAGTGCTCTAAGTGCTGAAAATTGTCGAAACATTCAGTAAAACATTATTTTACATATTTTTCGATTTTTTTCAATGCTTCAGGATTTTTTAAAAATAGCAAAAGCATTGAAAAAATCGAAAAATATGGTAAAATGATGTTTTAATGCATATTTCGATGCTTTGGAGCATTAAGAGCACTTTTCAAACAAACCTTACTTTTTAGCTAAAATTCATGGATTTTTACACTTTAAATATATTTACACAATACTACACTAAAATGTCATATTTAAGTTACTTTCAGCATAAAATTCAATTCCATCAGTAATTCTGATAAAAAGGTTTGAAAATCCTTGAATTTTAGCTAAAAATTCAGGTTTGTCGGAAGAGTGTTCTAAATGCTCTAAATAGTCGAAATATGCAGTAAAACATCATTTTGCCACATTTTTCGATTTTTTTCAAATGTAATGTAATATACTTTAAAATGTTGAAAAGGTTCGAAAATTTCAATTCCAATAGTAATTCTGATAAAAAAGTTTGAAAATCCATGAATTTTAGCTAAAATATCAGCTTTGTCTGAAAAGTGTTCTAAATGCTCCAAATCGTCGAAATTTGCAGAAAAACATCTTTTTACGATATTTTTAGATATTTTCAATGTTTCAGGTATGGTTAAAAAATATCAAAAGCATTGAAAAAATCGAAAAATATGGTAAAATGATGTTTTACTGCATATTTCGACGGTTTGGAGAATTTGGAGCACTTTTCAAACAAACCTTTCTTTTTAGCTGATATACATGGATTTTCACATTTGAAATGTATATTGACACAATACTCCTCTAAAATGTCACATTTAAGTTATTTTCAAAATTATTTCTGAATTTCATCGAAATTTTATGGGCTTTTTGAAAAATATGTAATATACATAAAAATGTTGAGAAGCCTCGAAAATTTGAATTCCATTAGTAATTCTGTTAAAAAAATTTGAGAATCTCTGAATTTTATCTAAAAAATCAGGTTTGTCTGAAAAGTGTTCTAAATGTTCTAAATGCTTTTTGTGTTTTTGAAAAATATATGAAATACATGAAATACGTGACATATAAAGTTTGAGAATCTCTGAATTTTATCTAAAAAATCAGGTTTGTCTGAAAAGTGTTCTAAATGTTCTAAATCGTAGAAATATGCAGTAAATCATCATTTTGCCATATTTTTCGTTTTTTTCAATGCTTTTGGTGTTTTTGAGAAATATATGAAATACATGAAATACCTGAAATATATGAAATACCTGAATCGTTGAAAAAATCGAAAAATATGGTAAAATGATGTTTTACTGCACTTTTCGACGATTTGGAACATTTGAAACACTTTTCAGACAAAGCTGATTTTTCAGCTAAAATTCATGGATTTTCGAACTTTTTTGTCATAATTACTAATGGAATTGAAATTTTCGAGGCTTTTCAACATTTTAAAGTATATTACATATTTTCCAAAAAGCCCATAAAATTTCGATGAAATTCAGAAATCATTTTGAATATTAATATATTTTTTAAAAAACAGCAAAAGCATTGAAAAAATCGAAAAATGTTGCAAAATTATGTTTTACTGCATATTTCGACGACTTAGAGCATCTAGAACACTTATCAGACAAACCTGATTTTTTAGCTAAAATTCATGGATTATCAAACTTTTTTATCAGAATTACTGATGGAATTGAATTTTATGCTGAAAGAAACTTAAATATGACATTTTAGTGGAGCATTGTGTCAATATATATTTCAAGTGTGGAAATCCATGTATTTTAGCTGAAAAGTATGGTTTAATTGAAAATTGCTCTAAATGCTGAAAATCGTCGAAATATGCAGTAAAATATCATTTTACCATATTTATCGATTTTTTCAATGCTTCAGGTATTTTTAAAAGTAACAAGAGCATTGAAAAAATCGGAAAATATGATAAAATGATGCTTTAATGCATATTTCGAAGTTTTGGAGCATTCAAAGCACTTTTCAGACAAACCTTACTTTCTAGTTAAAATACATGTATTTTCACACTTGAAATATATATTGACAGTACTACACTACAATGTCATACAAAAGTTTGAACATCCACGAATTTTAGCTAAAAAATCAGGTTTCTATGAAAAGTGTTCTAAATGCTCTAAATCGTCGAAATATGCAGTAATTCTGATAAAAAAGTTTGAAAATCCATGATTTTTAGCTAAAAAATCAGGTTTGTCTAAAAAGTGTTCTAAGTGTTCTAAATCGTCGAAATATGCAGTAAAACATCATTTTGCCACATTTCTCGGTTTTTCAAAATATATGAAAAATATATAAATTATTCAAAATTATTTCTCAATTTCATCGAAATTTTATGGGCTTTTTAAAAAATATGTAATATACTTTAAAATGTTGAAAAGCCTCGAAAATTTCAATTCCATTAATAATTCTAATAAAAAAGTTTGAGAATCCATGAATTTTAGCTAAAAAATCAGGTTTGTCTGAAAAGTGTTCTAAATGCTCCAAATCGTCGAAATTTGCCATATTTTTCGATTTTTTCAATGCTTTTGGTTTTTTTTAAAAATATATGAAATATATGAAATGCTGAAAGTAACGTAAATATGACATTTTAATGTCATATTGTGTCAATATATATTTGAAGTGTGAAAATCCATGTATTTTAGCTAAAAAGTAAAGTTTAATTGAAAAGTACTATAAATGCTGAAAATTGTCGAAATATGCAGTAAAACATGATTTTACCATATTTTTCGATTTTTTTCAATGTTTCACGTATTTTTAAAAATAGCAAAAGCATCGAAAAAATCGAAAAATATGGTAAAATGATGTTTTAATGCATGTTTCGATGTTTTGGAGCATTAAGAGCCCTTTTCAAACAAACCTTACTTTTTAGCTAAAATACATGGATTCTCACACTTGAAATATATATTGACATAATACTACACTGAAATGTCATATTTAAGCTACTTTCAGCGTAAAATTCAATATAATCAGCAATTCTGATAAAAATGTTTGAAAATCCATTAATTTTAGCTAAAAAATCAGGTTTGTCTGAAAAGTGTTCTAAATGCTCTAAATAGTCGAAATAGGCTGTAAAACAACATTTTGCCACATTTTTCGATTTTTTTCAATCATTTTGCTATTTTAAAAAAAAATATATGAAATATTCAAAATTATTTCTAAATTTCATCGAAATTTTATGGTGTTTTTGAAAAATGTGTAATATACTTTAAAATGTTGAAAAGCCACGAAAAATTCAATTCCATTAGTAATTCTGGTAAGAAAGTTTGAAAATCCATGAGTTTTAGCTAAAAAATCCGGTTTGTCTGAAGTGTTCTAAATGCTCCAAGTCGTCGAAATATGCAGTAAAACATCATTTTACCATATTTTTCGAATTTTTCAATGCCTAAGGTATTTTTAAAAATAGCAAAAGCATTGAAAAAATCGAAAAATACAGTAAAATGATGTTTTACTGCATATTTCGACGATTTGAAGCATTTAGAGCGCTTTTCAAACAAACCTTTCTTCCTAGCTAAAATACATGGATTTTCAGACTTGAAACATATATTGACACAATACTACAATAAAAAGTCATATTTAAGTTACTTTCAAAATTATTTCTGAATTTCATCGAAATTTTATGGGCTTCTTGAAATATATGTAATACACCTTAAAATGTTGAAAAGGCTCGAACATTTCAGTTCCATCAGTAATTCTGATAAAAAAGTTTGAAAATCCATGATTTTTAGCTAAAAAATCTGGCTTGTCTGAAAAGTGTTCTAAAGGCTTTAAATCTTCGAAATATGCAGTAAAATATCATTTTGAAACATTTTTCGATTTTTTCAATGCTTTTGGTGTTTTCGAAAAATATATGAAATATTCAAAATTATTTGTGAATTTCATCGAAATTTAATGGGCTCTTTAAAAAATATGTGATGTACTTTAAAATGTTGAACATCCTCGAAAATTTCAATTCCATTAGTAATTCTGATAAAAAAGTTTGAGATTCCATGAGTTTTAGCTAAAAAACCAGGTTTGTCTGAAAAGTGTTCGAAATGCTCTACATCGTCGAAATATGCAGTAAAACATCATTTTGACATATTTATCGACTTTTTTCAATGCTTTTGAAATTTTTATAAAATATATGAAATATGTGAAATACCTGAAGCATTGAAAAAAATCGAAAAATATGGTAAAATGATGTTTTAATGCATATTTCGATGATTTGGAGCATTAACATTTTTCGATTTTTTTCAAATGTAATGTAATATACTTTAAAATGTTGAAAAGGTTCGAAAATTTCAATTCCAATAGTAATTCTGATAAAAAAGTTTGAAAATCCATGAATTTTAGCTAAAATATCAGCTTTGTCTGAAAAGTGTTCTAAATGCTCCAAATCGTCGAAATTTGCAGAAAAACATCTTTTTACGATATTTTTAGATATTTTCAATGTTTCAGGTATGGTTAAAAAATTGCAAAACCATTGAGAAAATCGAAAAATATGGTAATATGATGTTTTACTGCATATTTCGACGATTTGAAGCATTTGGAGCACTTTTCAAACAAACCTTTCTTTTTAGCTGAAATACATGGATTTTCACATTTGAAATGTATATTGACACAATACTCCTCTAAAATGTCACATTTAAGTTATTTTCAAAATTATTTCTGAATTTCATCGAAATTTTATGGGCTTTTTGAAAAATATGTAATATACATAAAAATGTTGAGAAGCCTCGAAAATTTGAATTCCATTAGTAATTCTGTTAAAAAAATTTGAGAATCTCTGAATTTTATCTAAAAAATCAGGTTTGTCTGAAAAGTGTTCTAAATGTTCTAAATGCTTTTTGTGTTTTTGAAAAATATATGAAATACATGAAATACGTGACATATAAAGTTTGAGAATCTCTGAATTTTATCTAAAAAATCAGGTTTGTCTGAAAAGTGTTCTAAATGTTCTAAATCGTAGAAATATGCAGTAAATCATCATTTTGCCATATTTTTCGTTTTTTTCAATGCTTTTGGTGTTTTTGAGAAATATATGAAATACATGAAATACCTGAAATATATGAAATACCTGAATCGTTGAAAAAATCGAAAAATATGGTAAAATGATGTTTTACTGCACTTTTCGACGATTTGGAACATTTAAAACACTTTTCAGACAAAGCTGATTTTTTAGCTAAAATTCATGGATTTTCGAACTTTTTTGTCATAATTACTAATGGAATTGAAATTTTCGAGGCTTTTCAACATTTTAAAGTATATTACATATTTTCCAAAAAGCCCATAAAATTTCGATGAAATTCAGAAATCATTTTGAATATTAATATATTTTTTAAAAAACAGCAAAAGCATTGAAAAAAATCGAAAAATGTTGCAAAATTATGTTTTACTGCATATTTCGACGACTTAGAGCATCTAGAACACTTATCAGACAAACCTGATTTTTTAGCTAAAATTCATGGATTATCAAACTTTTTTATCAGAATTACTGATGGAATTGAATTTTATGCTGAAAGAAACTTAAATATGACATTTTAGTGGAGCATTGTGTCAATATATATTTCAAGTGTGGAAATCCATGTATTTTAGCTGAAAAGTATGGTTTAATTGAAAATTGCTCTAAATGCTGAAAATCGTCGAAATATGCAGTAAAATATCATTTTACCATATTTATCGATTTTTTCAATGCTTCAGGTATTTTTAAAAGTAACAAGAGCATTGAAAAAATCGGAAAATATGATAAAATGATGCTTTAATGCATATTTCGAAGTTTTGGAGCATTCAAAGCACTTTTCAGACAAACCTTACTTTCTAGTTAAAATACATGTATTTTCACACTTGAAATATATATTGACAGTACTACACTACAATGTCATACAAAAGTTTGAAAATCCACGAATTTTAGCTAAAAAATCAGGTTTCTATGAAAAGTGTTCTAAATGCTCTAAATCGTCGAAATATGCAGTAATTCTGATAAAAAAGTTTGAAAATCCATGATTTTTAGCTAAAAAATCAGGTTTGTCTAAAAAGTGTTCTAAGTGTTCTAAATCGTCGAAATATGCAGTAAAACATCATTTTGCCACATTTCTCGGTTTTTCAAAATATATGAAAAATATATAAATTATTCAAAATTATTTCTCAATTTCATCGAAATTTTATGGGCTTTTTAAAAAATATGTAATATACTTTAAAATGTTGAAAAGCCTCGAAAATTTCAATTCCATTAGTAATTCTAATAAAAAAGTTTGAGAATCCATGAATTTTAGCTAAAAAATCAGGTTTGTCTGAAAAGTGTTATAAATGCTCCAAATCGTCGAAATTTGCCATATTTTTCGATTTTTTCAATGCTTTTGGTTTTTTTAAAAAATATATGAAATATATGAAATGCTGAAAGTAACGTAAATATGACATTTTAATGTCATATTGTGTCAATATATATTTGAAGTGTGAAAATCCATGTATTTTAGCTAAAAAGTAAAGTTTAATTGAAAAGTACTATAAATGCTGAAAATTGTCGAAATATGCAGTAAAACATGATTTTACCATATTTTTCGATTTTTTTCAATGTTTCACGTATTTTTAAAAATAGCAAAAGCATCGAAAAAATCGAAAAATATGGTAAAATGATGTTTTAATGCATGTTTCGATGTTTTGGAGCATTAAGAGCCCTTTTCAAACAAACCTTACTTTTTAGCTAAAATACATGGATTCTCACACTTGAAATATATATTGACATAATACTACACTGAAATGTCATATTTAAGCTACTTTCAGCGTAAAATTCAATATAATCAGCAATTCTGATAAAAATGTTTGAAAATCCATTAATTTTAGCTAAAAAATCAGGTTTGTCTGAAAAGTGTTCTAAATGCTCTAAATAGTCGAAATAGGCTGTAAAACAACATTTTGCCACATTTTTCGATTTTTTTCAATCATTTTGCTATTTTAAAAAAAAAATATATGAAATATTCAAAATTATTTCTAAATTTCATCGAAATTTTATGGTGTTTTTGAAATATGTGTAATATACTTTAAAATGTTGAAAAGCCACGAAAAATTCAATTCCATTAGTAATTCTGGTAAGAAAGTTTGAAAATCCATGAGTTTTAGCTAAAAAATCCGGTTTGTCTGAAGTGTTCTAAATGCTCCAAGTCGTCGAAATATGCAGTAAAACATCATTTTACCATATTTTTCGAATTTTTCAATGCCTAAGGTATTTTTAAAAATAGCAAAAGCATTGAAAAAATCGAAAAATACAGTAAAATGATGTTTTACTGCATATTTTGACGATTTGGAGAATTTAGAGCACATCTCTCACAAACCTTACTTTTTAGTTAAAATACATTGATTTTCACATTTGAAATATATGTTGACACAATTCTACACTAAAATGTCTTTGTTAAGTAACTTTCAGCCTAAAATTCAATTCCATCATTGATTCTGATGAAAAAGTTCGAAAATCCATGAATTTTAACTAAAAAATCAGGTTTGTCTGAAAAGTGTTGTAAATGTTCTAAACCGTCGAAATATGCAGTAAAACATCATTTTGCCACATTTTTCGATTTTTTCAATGCTTTTGGTATTTTTAAACAACATATGAAATATTCAAAATTATTTCTGAATTTCATCGAAATTTTATGGGCTTTTTGAAAAATATGTAATATACTATAAAATGTTGAAAAGCCTCCAAAATTTCAATTCCATTAGTAATTCTGATAAAAAAGTTTGAAAATCCGTGAATTTTAGCTAAAAAATCAGGTTTGTCTGAAAAGTGTTCTAAATTCTCTAAAGCGTCGAAATATGCGGAGAAACATCATTTTGCCACATTTTTCGATTTTTTCAATGCTTTTGGTATTTTTAAAAAATATATGAAATATTCATTGAAATTTTATGGGCTTTTTGAAAAATAGGTAATATACTTGAAAATGTTGAAAAGCCTCGAAAATTTCAATTCCATTAGTAATTTTGATAAAAAAGTTTGAAAATCCATGAATTTTAGCTAAAATATCAGCTTTGTCTGAAAAGTGTTCTAAATGCTCCAAATCGTCGAAATATGCAGTAAAACATCATCTTACCATATTTTTCGATTTTTTCAATGCAATTGGTAATTTTAAAAATAGCAAAAGCATTAAAAAATCGAAAAATATAGTGAAATGATGTTTTACTGCATATTTCGACGATTTGAAGCATTTAGAGCGCTTTTCAAACAAACCTTTCTTCCTAGCTAAAATACATGGATTTTCAGACTTGAAACATATATTGACACAATACTACAATAAAAAGTCATATTTAAGTTACTTTCAAAATTATTTCTGAATTTCATCGAAATTTTATGGGCTTCTTGAAATATATGTAATACACCTTAAAATGTTGAAAAGGCTCGAACATTTCAGTTCCATCAGTAATTCTGATAAAAAATCTGGCTTGTCTGAAAAGTGTTCTAAAGGCTTTAAATCTTCGAAATATGCAGTAAAATATCATTTTGAAACATTTTTCGATTTTTTCAATGCTTTTGGTGTTTTCGAAAAATATATGAAATATTCAAAATTATTTGTGAATTTCATCGAAATTTAATGGGCTCTTTAAAAAATATGTAATGTACTTTAAAATGTTGAACATCCTCGAAAATTTCAATTCCATTAGTAATTCTGATAAAAAAGTTTGAGATTCCATGAGTTTTAGCTAAAAAACCAGGTTTGTCTGAAAAGTGTTCGAAATGCTCTACATCGTCGAAATATGCAGTAAAACATCATTTTGACATATTTATCGACTTTTTTCAATGCTTTTGAAATTTTTATAAAATGTATGAAATATGTGAAATACCTGAAGCATTGAAAAAAATCGAAAAATATGGTAAAATGATGTTTTAATGCATATTTCGATGATTTGGAGCATTAACAGCACTTTTCAAACAAACCTTACTTTTTAGTTAAAATACTTGGATTTTCACACTTGAAGTATATGTTGACACAATACAACACTAAAATGTCATATTTAAGTTACTTTCAGCATAAAATTCAATTCCATCAGCAATTCTGATAAAAAAGTTTGAAAATACATGAATTTTAGCTAAAAAATCATGTTTGTCTGAAAAGTGTTCTAAATGCTCCAAGTCGTCGAAATATGCAGTAAAACATCATTTTACCATATTTTTCGATTTTTTCAATGCTTTTAGTATTTTTAAAAAATATATGAAATATTTCAAATACCTGAGATAAATGAAATACCTGAAGCATTGAAAAATCGAAAAATATGGCAAAATGATGTTTTGCTGCATATTTCGACGATTTAGAGCATTTAGAACACTTTTCAGACAAACCTGATTTTTTAGCAAAAATTCATGGATTTTCAAACTTTTTTATTAGAATTACTGATGGAATTTAATTTTATGCTGAAAGTAACGTAAATATGACATTTTAATGTAGTACATGTATTGTGTCAATATATATTTCAATTGTGAAAATCCATGCATTTTAGCTGAAAAGTAAAGTTTAATTGAAAAGTGCTCTAAGTGCTGAAAATTGTCGAAACATTCAGTAAAACATTATTTTACATATTTTTCGATTTTTTTCAATGCTTCAGGATTTTTTAAAAATAGCAAAAGCATTGAAAAAATCGAAAAATATGGTAAAATGATGTTTTAATGCATATTTCGATGCTTTGGAGCATTAAGAGCACTTTTCAAACAAACCTTACTTTTTAGCTAAAATTCATGGATTTTTACACTTTAAATATATTTACACAATACTACACTAAAATGTCATATTTAAGTTACTTTCAGCATAAAATTCAATTCCATCAGTAATTCTGATAAAAAGGTTTGAAAATCCTTGAATTTTAGCTAAAAATTCAGGTTTGTCGGAAGAGTGTTCTAAATGCTCTAAATAGTCGAAATATGCAGTAAAACATCATTTTGCCACATTTTTCGATTTTTTTCAAATGTAATGTAATATACTTTAAAATGTTGAAAAGGTTCGAAAATTTCAATTCCAATAGTAATTCTGATAAAAAAGTTTGAAAATCCATGAATTTTAGCTAAAATATCAGCTTTGTCTGAAAAGTGTTCTAAATGCTCCAAATCGTCGAAATTTGCAGAAAAACATCTTTTTACGATATTTTTAAATATTTTCAATGTTTCAGGTATGGTTAAAAAATTGCAAAACCATTGAGAAAATCGAAAAATATGGTAAAATGATGTTTTACTGCATATTTCGACGATTTGAAGCATTTGGAGCACTTTTCAAACAAACATTTCTTTTTAGCTGAAATACATGGATTTTCACATTTGAAATGTATATTGACACAATACTCCTCTAAAATGTCATATTTAAGTTATTTTCAAAATTATTTCTGAATTTCATCGAAATTTTATGGGCTTTTTGAAAAATATGTAATATACATAAAAATGTTGAGAAGCCTCGAAAATTTGAATTCCATTAGTAATTCTGTTAAAAAAATTTGAGAATCTCTGAATTTTATCTAAAAAATCAGGTTTGTCTGAAAAGTGTTCTAAATGTTCTAAATGCTTTTTGTGTTTTTGAAAAATATATGAAATACGTGACATATAAAGTTTGAGAATCTGAATTTTATCTAAAAAATCAGGTTTGTCTGAAAATGTTCTAAATGTTCTATATTACATATTTTCCAAAAAGCCCATAAAATTTCGATGAAATTCAGAAATAATTTTGAATATTTAATATATTTTTTAAAAAACAGCAAAAGCATTGAAAAAATCGAAAAATGTGGCAAAATTATGTTTTACTGCATATTTCGACGATTTATAGCATTTAGTACACTTTTTCGACAAACCTGATTTTTTAGCTAAAATTCATGGATTTTCAAACTTTTTTATCAGAATTACTGGTGGAATTGAATTAATGCTGAAAGAAACTTAAATATGACATTTTAGTGAAGTATTGTGTCAATATATATTTCAAGTGTGGAAATCCATGTATTTTAGCAGAAAAGTAAGGTTTAATTGAAAAGCGCTCTAAATTCTGAAAATCGTCGAAATATGCAGTAAAACATCATTTTACCATATTTCTCGATTTTTTCAACGCTTCAGGTATTTCATATATTTCAGGTATTTCATATATTTCATGTATTTTTCAAAAACACCAAAAGCATTGAAAAAAAACAAAAAAGATGGTAAAATGATGTTTTAAAACATGTTTTTTCACACTTGAAATATACATTGACACTACTACTCTAAAATGTCATATTTAAGTTACTTTCAGCATAAAATTCAATTCCATCAGAAATTCTGATAAAAAAGTTTGAAAATCCATGAATTTTAGCTAAAAAATCAGGTTTGTCTGAAAAGTGTTCTAAATGTTTTAAATCGTCGAAATAAGCAGTTAAACATCATTTTGCCATATTTTTCGATTTTTTCAATAATTAGTTTTTTTTAAAAAATATATGAAATATATGAAATACCTGAAATATACGAATCACCTGAAGCAATGAAGAAATTGAAAAATATGGTAAAATGATGTTTTACCGGATATTTCAATTCCATTAGTAATTCTGATGAAAAAGCTTGAAAAGTGTTCTAAATCCTCTAAATCGTCGAAATATGCAGAAAAACACCATTTTACCACATTTTTCGATATTTTCATTGCTTCAGGTATTTCATATTTCAGGTATTTCATATATTTCATATATTTTTTAAAAATACTAAAAGCATTGAAAAAATAGAAAAATATGGCAAAATGATGTTTTACTGCATATTTCGACGATTTAGAGCATTTAGAACACGTTTCAAGGTTTGTATGAAAAATAATTTTTAGCTAAAATACATGGATTTTCACACTTGAAATATATATTGACACTAAAATATCATATTTAAGTTACTTTCAGTATAAAAATTCAATTCCATTAGCAATTCTGATAAAAAAGTTTGAAAATCCATGAATTTTAGCTAAAAAATCAGGTTTGTCTGAAAAGTGTTCTAAATGCTGTATATCGTAGAAATATGCAGTAAATCATGATTTTGCCATATTTTTTTTTCAAAAAGCCCATAAAATTTCGATGAAATTCAGAAATAATTTTGAATAAAAAAAGCAAATGCATTGAAAAAAAAAAATATATGGCAAAATGATGTTTTACTGCATATTTCGACGATTTAGAGCATTTAGAACACTTTTCATACAAACCTGATTTTTTAGATAAAATTCATGGATTTTCAAACTTTTTTATCAGAATTACTGATGGAATTGAATTTTATGCTGAAAGTAACTTTTTTTTTAAAAAGCCCATAAAATTTCGATGAAATTCAGAAATAATTTTGAATAAAAAAAGCAAATGCATTGAAACAATAAAAAATGTAATATAATTTAAAATAATGAAAAGCCTCGAAAATTTAAATTCCATCAGTAATTCTGATAAAAAAGTTTGAAAATCCATGAATTTTAGCTAAAATATCAGCATTGCCTGAAAAGTGTTCTAAATGCTCTAAAGAGTCGAAATATGCAATAAAACATCATTTTGCCACATTTTTCGATTTTTTTTCAATGCTTTTGCTATTTTTTTTTTTAAAATATATGGTTTGTCTGAAAAGTATTCGAAATGCTGTAAATCGCCGAAATATGCAAACATCATTTTGCCATATTTTTCAATTTTTCAATTCTTTTCGTATTTTTTAAAAAATATATGAAATATTCAAAATTATTTCTGAATTTCATTGAAATTTTATGCACTTTTTGAAAAATATGTAATATACTTTAAAATGTTGAAAAACCTTGAAAATTTCAATTCCATTAGTAATTTTGATAAAAAAGTTTCAAAATCAATGAATTTCAGCTAAAAAATCAGGTTTACCTGAAAAGTGTTCTATATGCTCCAAATCGTTGAGACATGAAGTGAAACATCATTTTACCATATTTTTCGATTTTTTCAAAGCTTCAGGTATTTTTAAAAATAGCAAAAGCGTTGAAAAAATCGAAAAATATGGTAAAATGATGCTTCACTGCATATTTCGACGATTTTCAATTAAACCTTACTTTTTAGCTAAAATACATGGATTTTCACTCTTAAAATATATATGGACACAATACTACACTAAAATGTCATATTTAAGTTACTTTCAGCATAAAATTCAATTCCATCAGTAATTGTGATAAAAAAATTAAAAAAATCAGGTTTGCTTGAAAAGTGTTCTAAATGCTCTAAATCGTCGAAATATGCAGTAAAACGTCATTTTGCCACATTTTTTTATTTTTTCAATGCATTTGCTATTTTTTTTAAAAATACATGAAATATTCAAAATTATTTCTGAATTTCATCGAAATTTTATGGGCTTTTTAAAAAATATGTAATATACTTTAAAATGTAGAAAAGCATTGAAAATTTCAATTCCATTAGTAATTCTGATAAAAAAGTTTGAAAATCCATGAATTTTAGCCAAAATCTCAGCTTTGCCTGAAAAGTGTTCTAGATGCTCCATATCGTCGAAATATGCAGTAAAACATCATTTTACCATATTTTTCGATTTTTTCAGTCCTTCAGGTATTTTTAAAAATAGCAAAAGCATTGAAAAAATCGGAAAATATGATAAAATGATGTTTTACTACATATTTCGACGATTTGAAGGATTTGGAGCACTTTTCAAACAAAGCTTTCTTATAACTAAAATACATGGATTTTCACACCTGAAATATATATTGACACAATACACCACTAAAATGTCATATTTAAGTTACTTTCAGCATAAAATTCAATTCCATCAGTAATTCTTAAAAAGTTTGAAAATCCATGAATTTTAGCTAAAAAATCAGGTTTGTCTGAAAAGTGTTCAAAATGTTCTAAATCGTCGAAATATGATGTAAAACATCATTTTGCCACATTTTTCGATTTTTTCAATGCTTTTTCTGTTTTTGAAAAATATGAAATATTCAAAATTATTTCTGAATTTCATCGAAATTTTATGGGCGTTTTGAAAAATATGTAATATACTTTAATATGTTGAAAAGGTTCGAAAATTTCAATTCCATCAATAATTCTGAAAAAAAAGTTTGAAAATCCATGATTTTTAGCTAAAAAAATCAGGTTTGTCTAAGAAGTGTTCTAAATGTTCTAAATCTTCGAAAAATGCAGTAAAACATCATTTTGCCACATTTTTCGATTTTTTTTTTCAATGCTCTTTGTGTTTTTGAAAAATATATGAAATATTCAAAATTATTTCTGAATTTCATCGAAATTTAATGGGCTTTTTAAAAAATATGCAATATAATTCAAAATGTTGAAAAGTCTCGAAAATTTCAATTCCATTAGTAATTCTGATAAAAAAGTTTGAGAATCCCTGAATTTAAGCTAAAAAATCATGTTTGTCTGATAAGTGTTCTAAATGCTCTAAATCGTCGAAATATGCAGTAAAACATCATTTTGCCATATTTTTCGATTTTTTCAATGCTTTTGGTATTTTTAATAAAGATATGAAATATATGAAATAACTGAAATATATCAAATTGAAATGTTTTACTGCATATCTCGACGATTTTCAGCATTTAGCACTTTCAATTAAACATATTGACACAATACTACACTAAAATGTGATATTTAAGTTACTTTCAGCATAAAATTCAACTCCATCAGTAATTCTGATAAAAATTTTTTGAAAATCCATGAATTATAGCTAAAAAATCAGGTTTGTTTGAAAAGTGTTCTAAATGCTCTAAATCGTCGAAATATGCAGAAAAACATCATTTTTCCAACATTTATCGATTTTTTCAATACTTTTTGAATTTTAAAAAACTGAATGAAATATTCAAAATTATTTCTGAATTTCATTGAAATTTTATAGGCTTTTTGAAAAATATGTAATATACTTTAAAACGTTTAAAAGCCTCGAAAATTTCAATTCCATTAGTAATTCTGATAAAAAAGTTTCAAAATCATTGAATTTCGGCTAAAAATCAGGTTTGCCTGAAAAGTGTTCTAAATGCTCCAAATCGTTGAAATATGAAGTGAAACATCATTTTACCATATTTTTCGATTTTTTCAAAGCTTCATGTATTTTTAAAAATAGCAAAAGCGTTGAAAAAATCGAAAAATATGGTTAAATGATGCTTCACTGCATATTTCGACGATTTTCTGCATATAGAGCCATTTTCAATTAAACCTTACTTATTAGCTAAAATACATGGATTTTCACACTTGAAATAAATATGTACACAATACTTCACTAAAATGTCATATTTAAGTTACTTTCAGCATAAAACTCAATTCCATCAGTAATTGTGGTAAAAAAATTTGAAAGTCCATGAAAATCAGGTTTTTTTGAAAATTGTTCTAAATGCTCTAAATCGTCGAAATATGTAGTAAAACATCATTTTGCCTCATTTTTCGATTTGTTCAATGCTTAAAGTATTTTTAAAAAATATATGAAATATATGAAATACCTGAAATAAATGAAATACCTGAAGCATTGAAAAAATCGAAAAATATGGTAAAATGATGTTTTACTGCATATTTCGACGATATAGAGCATTTAGAACACTTTTCAGACAAACACGATTTTTTAGCTGAAATTCATGGATTTTCAAACATTTTTATAAGAATTACTGGTGGAATTGAATTTTATGCTGAAAGTAACTTAAATATGACATTTTAGTGTAAAATTGTGTAAATATACATTTCAAGTGTGAAAATCCATGTATTTTAGCTAAAAAGTAAGGTTTATTTGAAAAGTGCTCTAAATGCTGAAAATCGTCGAAATATGCAGTAAAACAACATTTTACCATATTTTCCGATTTTTTCAATGCTTTTGCTATTTTTAAAAGTACCTGAAGCATTGAAAAAAACGAAAAATATGGATTTGGAGCATCTAGAACACTTTTCAGGCAAAGCTGATATTTTAGCTAAAATTCAAGGATTTCAAACCTTTTTATCAGAATTACTAATGGAATTGAAATTTTCGAGGCTTTCCAACATTTTAAAGTATATTACATATTTTTCAAAAAGCCCATAAAATTTCGATGAAATTCAGAAATAATTTTGAATGTTTCATGTTTTTTTTTAAAAAATAGCAAATGCATTGAAAAAATAAAAAATGTGGCAAAATGATGTTTTACTGCATATTTCGACGATTTAGAGCATTTAGAACCATTTTCATACAAACCTGATTTTTCAGCTAAAGTTCATGGATTTTCAAACTTTTTTATCACAATTACTAATGGAATTGAAATTTTCGAGGCTTTTCAACATTTCAAAGTATGTTACATATTTTTCAAAAAGCCCATGAAATTTAGATGAAATTCAGAAACAATTTTGAATATTTTATATATTTTTTGAAAATTCAAAAAGCATTTAGAACACTTTTCAGACAAACCTGATTTTATAGCCTAAATTCATGGATTTTCAAATTTTTTTATCAGAATTACTGATGGAATTGAATTTTATGCTGAAAGTAACTTGAATATGACATTTTAGTGTAGTATTGTGTCAATATGTTTAATTGAAAGTGCTAAATGCTGAAAATCGTCGAGATATGCAGTAAAACATTTCAATTTGATATATTTCAGTTATTTCATATATTTCATATCTTTATTAAAAATACCAAAAGTATTGTGTCAATATATATTTCAAGTGTAAAAATCCATGTGTTTTAGCTAGAATGTAAGGTTTAACTGAAAAGTGCTCTAAATGCTGAAAATCGTCGAAATATGCAGTAAAACATCATTTTACCATATTTTTCGATTTTTTCAATAATTGTGATTAAAAAATTTGAAAGTCCATGAATTTTAGCTAAAAAATCTGGTTTGTCTGAAAAGTGTACTAAATGCTCTAAATCGTCGAAATATGCAGAAAAATATCATTTTGCCACATTTTTCGATTTTTTCAATGCTTTTGGTATTTTTAAAAATTATATGAAATATTCAAAATTATTTCTGAATTTCATTGAAATTTTACGGCCTTTTTGAAAAATGTGTAATATACTTTAAAATGTTTAAAAGCCTTGTAAATTTCAATTCCATTAGTAATTTTGTTAAAAAAGTTTGAAAATTCATGAATTTAACTAAAATATTAGCCTTGTATGAAAAAAGTTCTAAATGCTCCAAATCGTCGAAATATGCAGTAAAACATCATTTTACCGTATTTTTCGATTTTTTCAATGCTTCAGGTATTTTTAAAAATAGCAAAAGTATTGAAAAAATCGAAAAATATGGTAAAATGACGTTTTAATGCATACTTCGATGATTTGGAGCATTAAGAGCACTTTTCAAACAAACCTTACTTTTTAGCTAAAATACATGGATTTCCACACTTGAAACATATATTGACACAATACTATACTAAAATGTCATATTTAAGTTACTTTCAGCATAAAATTCAATTCCTTCAGCAATTCTGGTAAAAAAACTTGAGAGTCCACGAATTTTAGCTGAAAAATCAAGTTTGTTTGAAAAATTTTCTAAATGCTCTAAATCGTCGAAATAATCATCATTTTTTCCACATTTTTTGATTTTTTTCAATGCATTTGCTGTTTTTTAAAAAAATGCATGAAATATTCAAAATCATTTCTGAATTTCTTCGAAATTTTATGGGCTTTTTGAAATATATGTCATATACTTTAAAATGTTGAAAAGCCTCGAAAATTTCAATTCCATTAGTAATTTTGATAAAAAAGTTTCAAAATCAATGAATTTCAGCTAAAAAATCAGGTTTGCCTGAAAAGTGTTCTAAATGCCCCAAATTGTTGAGACATGAAGTGAAACATCATTTTACCATATTTTTCGATTTTTTCAAAGCTTCAGGTATTTTTAAAAATAGCAAAAGCGTTGAAAAAATCGTAAAATATGGTAAAATGATGTTTTACTGCATATTTCGACGATTTTCAGCATATAGAGCACTTTTCAATTAAACCTTACTTTTCAGCTAAGATACATGGATTTTCACACTTGAAATATATATTGACACAATACTACAATAAAATGTCATATTTAAGTTACTTTCAGCATAAAATTCAATTCCATGAGTAATTCTGATAAAAAAGTTTGAAAATCCATGAATTTTATCTAAAAAATCAGATTTGTCTGAAAAGTGTTCTATATGGTCTAAATCGTTGAAATATGCAGCAAAACATCATTTTGCCACATTTTTCGATTTTTTTCAATGCTTTTGGTATTTTTAAAAAATATATGAAATATTCAAAATTATTTCCGAATTTCATCGAAATTTTATGGGCTTTTTGAAAAATATATATTATACTTTAAAATGTTGAAAAGCCTCATTCCATTAGTAATTCTGATAAAAAATTGAAAATCCATGAATTTTAGCTAAAAAATCAGCTTTGTCTGAAAAGTATTCTAAATGCTCTAAATCGTCGAAACATGCAGTAAAACATCATTTTGCCATATTTTTCGATTTTTTCAAAGCTTTTGGTATTTTTAAAAAATATATGAAATATTTCGATGCTTTGGAGCATTAAGAGCACTTTTCAAACAAACCTTACTTTTAGCTAAAATACATGGATTTTCACACTTGAAATATATATTGACACAATAAGACACTAAAATGTCATATTTAAATTACTTTCAGCGTAAAATTCAATTCCATCAGTAATTCTGATAAAAAAGTTTGAAAATCCATGAATTTTAGCTAAAAAATCAGATTTGTCGGAAAAGTGTTCTAAATGCTCTAAATATTCGAAATAAGCAGAAAAACATCATTTTGCCACATTTTTCGATTTTTTCAATGCTTTTGCTATTTTTTTTTTTAATGTATGAAATATTCAAAATTATTTCTGAATTTCATCGAAATTTTATTGCTTTTTGAAAAATATGTAATTCACTTTAAAATGTTGAAAAGCCTCGAAAATTTCAATTCCATTAGTAATTCTGATAAAAAAGTTTGAAAATCCAAGAGTTTTAGCTAAAAAATCAGGTTTGTCTGAAATGTTCTAAATGCTCCAAATCGTCGAAATATGCAGTAAAACATCATTTTACCATATTTTTCGATTTTTTCAATGCTTAAGGTATTTTTAAAAATAGCAAAAGCATTGAAAAATTCAAAAAATGCGGTAAAATGATGTTTTACTGCATATTTCGACGATTTGAAGCATTTAGAGCACTTCTCTCACAAACCATTATTTTTAGCTAAAATACATGGATTTTCACAAGTGAACTATATATTGACACAATACTATAGAAAAATGTCATATTTAAGTTACTTTCAGCCTAAAATTCAATTCTATCGGTGAATCTGTTAAAAAAGTTTGAAAATCCATGAATTTTAACTAAAAAATCAGGTTTGTCTGAAAAGTGCTCTAAATGCTCGAAATCGTCGAAATATGCAGTAAAACATCATTTTGTTACATTTTTCGAATTTTTCAATGCTTTTGGGATTTTTAAAAAATATATGAAATGTTCAAAATTATTTCTGAATTTCATCGATATTTTATGGGCTTTTTGAAAAATATGTAATATACTTTAAATTGTTGAAAAGCCTCGAAAATTTCAATTCCATTAGTAATTCTGATAAAAAAGTTTGAAAATCCATGAACTTTAGCTAAAAAATCATCTTTGTCTGAAAAGTGTTCTGAATGCTCCAAATCGTTGAAATATGCAGTAAAACGTCATTTTACCTTATTTTTCGATTTTTTCAATGTTTCAGGTATTTTTAAAAATAGCAAAAGCATTGAAAAAATCGAAAAATGTGGTAAAATGGTGTTTTACTGCATATTTCGATGATTTTCAGCATTTAGAGCACTTTTCAATTAAACATTAGTTTTTAGCTAGAATACATGGATTTTCACACTTCAAACATATATTGATACAATACTACGCTAAAATGTCATATTTAAGTTAGTTTCAGCATAAAATTCAATTCCATCAGTAATTCTGATAAAAAAGTTTGAAAATCCATGAATTTCAGCTAAAAAATCAGGTTTGCCTGAAAAGTGTTCTAAATGCTCCAAATCGTCGAAATATGCAGTAAAACATCATTTTACCATATTTTTCGATTTTTTCAATGCTTAAGGTATTTTTAAAAATAGCAAAAGCATTGAAAAAATCGAAAAATACGGTAAAATGATGTTTTACTGCATATTTCGACGATTTGATGCATTTAGAGCACTTCTCTCACAAACCTTTATTTTTAGCTAAAATACATGGATTTTCACAAGTGAACTATATATTGACACAATATTATAGAAAAATGTCATATTTAAGTTACTTTCAGCCTAAAATTCAATTCTATCGGTGAATCTGATAAAAAAGTTTGAAAATCCATGAATTTTAACTAAAAAATCAGGTTTGTCTGAAAAGTGTTCTAAATGCTCGAAATCGTCGAAATATGCAGTAAAACATCATTTTGTCACATTTTTCGAATTTTTCAATGCTTATGGGATTTTTAAAAAATATATGAAATGTTCATAATTATTTCTGAATTTCATCGATATTTTATGGGCTTTTTGAAAAATATGTAATATACTTTAAAATGTTGAAAAGCCTCGAAAATTTCAATTCCATTAGTAATTCTGATAAAAAAGTTTGAAAATCCATGAACTTTAGCTAAAAAGTCAGCTTTGTCTGAAAAGTGTTCTGAATGCTCCAAATCGTTGAAATATGCAGTAAAACGTCATTTTACCATATTTTTCGATTTTTTTCAATGTTTCAGGTAATTTTAAAAATAGCAAAAGCATTGAAAAAATCGAAAAATGTGGTTTTTAGCTAAAATACATGGATTTTCACACTTTAAACATATATTGATACAGTACTACACTAAAAAGTCATATTTAAGTTAGTTTCAGCATAAAATTCAATTCCATCAGTAATTCTGATAAAAAAGTTTGAAAATCCATGAATTTCAGCTAAAAAATCAGGTTTGCCTGAAAAGTGTTCTAAATGCTCCAAATCGTTGAAATATGAAGTGAAACATCATTTTACCATATTTTTCGATTTTTTCAAAGCTTCAGGTATTTTTAAAAATAGCAAAAGCGTTGAAAAAATCGAAAAATATGGTGAAATGATGCTTCACTGCATATTTCGACGATTTTCTGCATATAGAGCCATTTTCAATTAAACCTTTCTTTTTAGCTAAAACACATGGATTTTCACACTTGAAATATATATGGACACAATACTACACTAAAATGTCATATTTAAGTTACTTTCAGCATAAAATTCAATTCCATCAGTAATTGTGATAAAAAAATTTGAAAGTACATGAATTTTAGCTAAAAAATCAGGTTTGTTTGAAAAGTGTTCTAAATGCTCTAAATCTTCGAAATATGCAGTAAAACATCATTTTGCCTCATTTTTCAATTTTTTCAATGTTTTCATGTTTTTAAAAAATTTGTGAAATATTCTAAATTATTTCTGAATATCATCGAAATTTTATGGGCTTTTTGAAAAATATGTAATATAATTTAAAAGGTTGAAAAGCCTCGAATGTTTCAATTCCATTAATAATTCTGATAAAAAAGTTTGAGAATCCATGAATTTTAGCTAACAAATCAGGTTTGTCTGGTAAGTGTTCTAAATACTCTAAATCGTCGAAATATACTTTAAAATGTTGAAAAGCCTCGAATGTTTCAATTCCATTAATAATTCTGATAAAAAAGTTTGAGAATCCATGAATTTTAGCTAACAAATCAGGTTTGTCTGATAAGTGTTCTAAATGCTCTAAATCGTCGAAATATGCAGTAAAACATCATTTTGTCATATTTTTCGATTTGTTTAATGCTTTAAGTATTTTTAAAAAAATACATGAAATATATGAAATACCTGAAGCATTGAAAAAATAGAAAAAATAAGGTAAAATGATGTTTTTTATCATATTTCGACGATTTGGAGCATTCAATTCCATCAGTAATTCTGATAAAAAAGTTTGAAAACCAATGAATTTTAGCTAAAAAATCAGGTTTGTCTGAAAAGTGTTTAAAATGTTCTAAATCGTCGAAATATGCAGAAAAACATCATTTTTCCCACATTTATCGATTTTTTTCAATGCTTTTGGAATTTTAAAAAAATAAATGAAATATTCAAAATTATTTCTGATTTTCATCGAAATTTTATGGGCTTTTTGAAAAATATGTAATATACTTTAAAATGTTGAAAAGACTTGAAAATTTCAATTCCATTAGTAATTCTGATCAAAAAGTTTGAAAATCCATAAATTTTAGTTAAAAAAAATCATTGTTGTCTAAAAAGTGTTCTACATGTTCCAAATCGTTGAAATATGAAGTGAAACATCATTTTAAAATATTTTTCGATTTTTTCAATGCTTCAGGTATTTCATATATTTCAGGTGTTTCATATATTTCATATATTTTTCAAAAACACCAAAAGCATTGAAAAAAAATCGAAAAAAATGACAAAATGATGTTTTACTGCATATTTCGACGATTTAGAGCATTTAGAATACTCTTCAGACAAATCTGATTTTTTAGATAAAATTCATGGATTTTCAAACTTTTTTATCAGAATTACTCATGGAATTGAATTTTATGCTGAAAGTAACTTGAATATGACATTTTAGTGTAGTATTGTGTCAATATATATTTCAAGTGTAAAAATCCATGTGTTTTAGCTAGAAAGTAAGGTTTAACTGAAAAGTGCTCTAAATGCTGAAAATCGTCGAAATATGCAGTAAAACATCATTTTACCATATTTTTCGATTTTTTCAATAATTGTGATTAAAAAATTTGAAAGTCCATGAATTTTAGCTAAAAAATCTGGTTTGTCTGAAAAGTGTACTAAATGCTCTAAATCGTCGAAATATGCAGAAAAACATCATTTTGCCACATTTTTCGATTTTTTCAATGCTTTTGGTATTTTTAAAAATTATATGAAATATTCAAAATTATTTCTGAATATCATTGAAATTTTACGGCCTTTTTGAAAAATATGTAATATACTTTAAAATGTTTAAAAGCCTTGCAAATTTCAATTCCATTAGTAATTTTGTTAAAAAAGTTTGAAAATTCATGAATTTAACTAAAATATTAGCTTTGTCTGAAAAAAGTTCTAAATGCTCCAAATCGTCGAAATATGCAGTAAAACATCATTTTACCGTATTTTTCGATTTTTTCAATGCTTCAGGTATTTTTAAAAATAGCAAAAGCATTGAAAAAATCGAAAAATGTGGTAAAATAACGTTTTAATGCATACTTCGATGATTTGGAGCATTAAGAGCACTTTTCAAACAAACCTTACTTTTTAGCTAAAATACATGGATTTCCACACTTGAAACATATATTGACACAATACTATACTAAAATGTCATATTTAAGTTACTTTCAGCATAAAATTCAATTCCATCAGCAATTCTGGAAAAAAAACTTGAGAGTCCACGAATTTTAGCTGAAAAATCAAGTTTGTTTGAAAAAATTTCTAAATGCTCTAAATCGTCGAAACAATCATCATTTTTTCCACATTTTTTTATTTTTTTCAATGCATCTGCTGTTTTTTAAAAAAATGCATGAAATATTCAAAATCATTTCTGAATTTCTTCGAAATTTTATGGGCGTTTTGAAAAATATGTCATATACTTTAAAATGTTGAAAAGCCTTGAAAAGCCTGAAAAGTGTTCTAAATGCTCCAAATTGTTGAGACATGAAGTGAAACATCATTTTACCATATTTTTCGATTTTTTCAATCCTTCTGGTATTTTTAAAAATAGCAAAAGCACTGAAAAAATCGAAAAATATGGTAAAATGATGTTTTTCTGCATATTTCGAAGATTTTCAGCATATAGAGCACTTTTCAATTAAACCTTACTTTTTAGCTAAATTACATGGATTTTCACACTTGAAATATATATTAACACAATACTACACTAAAATGTCATATTTAAGTTACTTTCAGCATAAAATTCAATTCCATGAGTAATTCTGATAAAAAAGTTTGAAAATCCATGAATTTTATCTAAAAAATCAGATTTGTCTGAAAAGTGTTCTAAATGTTCTAAATCGTCGAAATATGCAGCAAAACATCATTTTGCCACATTTTTCGATTTTTTTCAATGCTTTTAGTATTTTTAAAAAATATATGAAATATTCAAAATTATTTCCGAATTTCATCGAAATTTTATGGGCTTTTTGAAAAATATATATTATACTTTAAAATGTTGAAAAGCCTCGAAAATTTCAATTCCATTAGTAATTCTGATAAAAAATTGAAAATCCATGAATTTTAGCTAAAAAATCAGCTTTGTCTGAAAAGTATTCTAAATGCTCTAAATCGTCGAAACATACAGTAAAACATCATTTTGCCATATTTTTCGATTTTTTCAAAGCTTTTGGTATTTTTAAAAAATATATGAAATATTTCGATGCTTTGGAGCATTAAGAGCACTTTTCAAACAAACCTTACTTTTAGCTAAAATACATGGATTTTTCACACTTGAAATATATATTGACACAATAAAACACTAAAATGTCATATTTAAATTACTTTCAGCGTAAAATTCAATTCCATCAGTAATTCTGATAAAAAAGTTTGAAAATCCATGAATTTTAGCTAAAAAATCAGGTTTGTCGGAAAAGTGTTCTAAATGCTCTAAATATTCGAAATATGCAGAAAAACATCATTTTGCCACATTTTTCGATTTTTTCAATGCTTTTGCTATTTTTTTTTTAAAATGTATGAAATATTCAAAATTATTTCTGAATTTCATCGAAATTTTATTGCATTTTGAAAAATATGTAATGTACTTTAAAATGTTGAAAAGCCTCGAAAATTTCAATTCCATTAGTAATTCTGATAAAAAAGTTTGAAAATCCAAGAGTTTTAGCTAAAAAATCAGGTTTGTCTGAAGTGTTCTAAATGCTCCAAATCGTCGAAATATGCAGTAAAACATCATTTTACCATATTTTCGATTTTTTCAATGCTTAAGGTATTTTTAAAAATAGCAAAAGCATTGAATAATTCGAAAAATAAAGTAAAATGATGTTTTACTGCATATTTCGACGATTTGAAGCATTTAGAGCACTTCTCTCACAAACCTTTATTTTTAGCTAAAATACATGGATTTTCACACTTGAAATACATATTGACACAATACTACAAATAAATGTCATATTTAAGTTACTTTCAGCATAAAATTCAATTCCATGAGTCTGATAAAAAAGTTTGAAAATCCATGAATTTTATCTAAAAAATCAGATTTGTCTGAAAAGTGTTCTAAATGCTCTAAATCGTCGAAACATGCAGCAAAACATCATTTTGCCACATGTTTCGATTTTTTTCAATGCTTTTGGTATTTTTAAAAAATATATGAAATATTCAAAATTATTTCCGAATTTCATCGAAATTTTATGGGCTTTTTGAAAAATATATATTATACTTTAAAATGTTGAAAAGCCTCGAAAATTTCAATTCCATTAGTAATTCTGATAAAAAATTGAAAATCCAAGAGTTTTAGCTAAAAAATCAGCTTTGTCTGAAAAGTATTTAAATGCTCTAAATCGTCGAAACATGCAGTAAAACATCATTTTGCCATATTTTTCGATTTTTTCAAAGCTTTTGGTATTTTTAAAAAATATATGAAATATTTCGATGCTTTGGAGCATTAAGAGCACTTTTCAAACAAACCTTACTTTTAGCTAAAATACATGGATTTTCACAGTTGAAATATATATTGACACAAAACAACACTAAAATGTCATATTTAAATTACTTTCAGCGTGAAATTCAATTCCATCAGTAATTCTGATAAAAAAGTTTGAAAATCCATGAATTTTAGCTAAAAAATCAGGTTTGTCGGAAAAGTGTTCTAAATGCTCTAAATATTCGAAATATGCAGAAAAACATCATTTTGCCACATTTTTCGATTTTTTCAATGCTTTTGCTATTTTTTTTTTAAATGTATGAAATATTCAAAATTATTTCTGAATTTCATCGAAATTTTATTGCTTTTTGAAAAATATGTAATGTACTTTAAAATGTTGAAAAGCCTCGAAAATTTCAATTCCATTAGTAATTCTGATAAAAAGTTTGAAAATCCAAGAGTTTTAGCTAAAAAATCAGGTTTGTCTGAAATGTTCTAAATGCTCCAAATCGTCGAAATATGCAGTAAAACATCATTTTACCATATTTTTTCGATTTTTTCAATGCTTAAGGTATTTTTAAAAATAGCAAAAGCATTGAAAAATTCAAAAAATGCGGTAAAATGATGTTTTACTGCATATTTCGACGATTTGAAGCATTTAGAGCACTTCTCTCACAAACCATTATTTTTAGCTAAAATACATGGATTTTCACAAGTGAACTATATATTGACACAATACTATAGAAAAATGTCATATTTAAGTTACTTTCAGCCTAAAATTCAATTCTATCGGTGAATCTGTTAAAAAAGTTTGAAAATCCATGAATTTTAACTAAAAAATCAGGTTTGTCTGAAAAGTGCTCTAAATGCTCGAAATCGTCGAAATATGTTACATTTTTCGAATTTTTCAATGCTTTTGGGATTTTTAAAAAAATATATGAAATGTTCAAAATTATTTCTGAATTTCATTGATATTTTATGGGCTTTTTGAAAAATATGTAATATACTTTAAATTGTTGAAAAGCCTCGAAGATTTCAATTCCATTAGTAATTCTGATAAAAAAGTTTGAAAATCCATGAACTTTAGCTAAAAAATCATCTTTGAAAAGTGTTCTGAATGCTCGAAATCGTTGAAATATGCAGTAAAACGTCATTTTACCATATTTTTCGATTTTTTCAATGTTTCAGGTATTTTTAAAAATAGCAAAAGCATTGAAAAAATCGAGAGATGTGGTAAAATGGTGTTTTACTGCATATTTCGATGATTTTCAGCATTTAGAGCACTTTTCAATTAAACATTAGTTTTTAGCTAGAATACATGGATTTTCACACTTCAAACATATATTGATACAATACTACGCTAAAATGCCATATTTAAGTTAGTTTCAGCATAAAATTCAATTCCATCAGTAATTCTGATAAAAAAGTTTGAAAATCCATGAATTTCAGCTAAAAAATCAGGTTTGCCTGAAAAGTGTTCTAAATGCTCCAAATCGTCGAAATATGCAGTAAAACATCATTTTACCATATTTTCGATTTTTTCAATGCTTAAGGTATTTTTAAAAATAGCAAAAGCATTGAATAATTCGAAAAATACGATAAAATGATGTTTTACTGCATATTTCGACGATTTGATGCATTTAGAGCACTTCTCTCACAAACCTTTATTTTTAGCTAAAATACATGGATTTTCACAAGTGAACTATATATTGACACAATATTATAGAAAAATGTCATATTTAAGTTACTTTCAGCCTAAAATTCAATTCTATTGGTGAATCTGATAAAAAAGTTTGAAAATCCATGAATTTTAACTAAAAAATCAGGTTTGTCTGAAAAGGGTTCTAAATGCTCGAAATCGTCGAAATATGCAGAAAAACATCATTTTGTCACATTTTTCGTATTTTTCAATGCTTTTGGGATTTTTAAAAAATATATGAAATGTTCAAAATTATTTCTGAATTTCATCGATATTTTATGGGCTTTTTGAAAAATATGTAATATACTTTAAAATGTTGAAAAGCCTCGAAAATTTCAATTCCATTAGTAATTCTGATAAAAAAGTTTGAAAATCCATGAACTTTAGCTAAAAAGTCAGCTTTGTCTGAAAAGTGTTCTGAATGCTCCAAATCGTTGAAATATGCAGTAAAACGTCATTTTACCATATTTTTCGATTTTTTTCAATGTTTCAGGTTATTTTAAAAATAGCAAAAGCATTGAAAAAATCGAAAAATGTGGTTTTTAGCTAAAATACATGGATTTTCACACTTTAAACATATATTGATACAGTACTACACTAAAAAGTCATATTTAAGTTAGTTTCAGCATAAAATTCAATTCCATCAGTAATTCTGATAAAAAAGTTTGAAAATCCATGAATTTCAGCTAAAAAATCAGGTTTGCCTGAAAAGTGTTCTAAATGCTCCAAATCGTTGAAATATGAAGTGAAACATCATTTTACCATATTTTTCGATTTTTTCAAAGCTTCAGGTATTTTTAAAAATAGCAAAAGCGTTGAAAAAATCGAAAAATATGGTGAAATGATGCTTCACTGCATATTTCGACGATTTTCTGCATATAAAGCCATTTTCAATTAAACCTTTCTTTTTAGCTAAAACACATGGATTTTCACACTTGAAATATATATGGACACAATACTACACTAAAATGTCATATTTAAGTTACTTTCAGCATAAAATTCAATTCCATCAGTAATTGTGATAAAAAAATTTGAAAGTACATGAATTTTAGCTAAAAAATCAGGTTTGTTTGAAATGTGTTCTAAGTGCTCTAAATCTTCGAAATATGCAGTAAAACGTTATTTTGCCTCATTTTTCAATTTTTTCAATGTTTTCATATTTTTAAAAAATATATGAAATATTCTAAATTATTTCTGAATATCATCGAAATTTTATGGGCTTTTTGAAAAATATGTAATATACTTTAAAATGTTGAAAAGCCTCGATTGTTTCAATTCCATTAGTAATTCTGATAAAAAAGTTTGAGAATCCATGAATTTTAGCTAACAAATCAGGTTTGTCTGATAAGTGTTTTAAATGCTCTAAATCGTCGAAATATGCAGTAAAACATCATTTTGCCATATTTTTCGATTTGTTTAATGCTTTAGGTATTTTTAAAAAATATATGAAATATATGAAATACCTGATGCATTAAAAAATCGAAAAATATGTTAAAATGATGTTTTACTGCATATTTTGATGATATAGGGCATTTAGAACACTTTTCAGGCAAACACGATTTTTTACCATAAATTCAGGGACTTTCAAGCATTTTTATCAGAATTACTGATGGAATTGAATTTTATGCTGAAAGCAACTTAAAAATGAAATTTTTGTATAGTATTGTGTCAATATATATTTCAAGTGTGAAAATCCATGTATTTTAGCTAAAAAGAAAGGTTTGTTTGAAAAGTCCTCTAAATGCTCCAAATCTTCGAAATATGCAGTAAAACATCATTTCACCATATTTTTCGATTTTATCAATGCTTTTGCAATTTTTAAAAATAGCTAAAGCATTGAAAAAATAGAAAAATATGGTAAAATGATGTTTTACATCATATTTCGACGATTTGGAGCATTTAGAACACTTTTCAATCAAACCTTTTTTTAGCTAAAATACATGGATTTTCACACTTGAAATATATATTGACTCAATACTACACTAAAATGACATATTTAAGTTACTTTCAGGATAAAATTCAATTCCCTCAGTAATTCTGATAAAAAAGTTTGAAAATCCTTGAATTTTGTCTAAAAAACCAGGTTTGTCTGAAAAGTGTTCAAAATGTTCTAAATCGTCGAAACATGATATAAAACATCATTTTGCCAGACTTTTCGATTTTTTCAATGCTTTTTCTGTTTTTGAAAGTTATATGAAATATTCAAAATTATTTCTGAATTTCATCGAAATTTTATGGGCTTTTTGAAAAATATGTAATATACTTCAATTAATTGAAAAGGTTGGAAAATTTCATTTCTATCAGTAATTCTGATAAAAAAAGTTTGAGAATCCATGATTTTTAGCTAAATATGCTAAATTAGCTAAATTAGCAAAATATGCAGTAAAACATCATTTTGCCACATTTTTCGATTTTTTCAATGCTTTTTGTGTTTTTGAAAAATATATGAAATACTCAAAATTATTTCTGAATTTCATCGAAATTTTATGGGCTTTTTAAAAAAATATATAATATAATTCAAAATGTTGAAAAGCCTCGAAAATTTAAATTCCATCAGCAATTCTGATAAAAAAATTTCAGAATCCATGAATTTTCGCTGAAAAATCAGAATTGTTTGAAAAGTGTTCTAAATGCTCGAAATCTTCGAAATATGCAGTAAAACATCATTTTGCCACATTTTTCGATTTTTTCAATGCTTTTGATATTTTTTTAAAGATTTATAAAATACCTGAAATATATGAAATACCTGAAGCATTGAAAAAATCGAAAAATATGGTAAAATGATGTTTTACTGCATATTTCGACGATTTGGAGCATTTAGGGCACTTTTCAAACAAACCTTTCTTTTTAGCTAAAATACATGGATTTTCGCACTTGAAATATATATTGACACAATTCTACACTAAAATGTCATATTTAAGTTACTTTCTGCATAAAATTCTATTCCATCAGAAATTCTGATAAAAAAGTTTGAAAATCCATTAATTTTAGCTAAAAAATCAGGTTTGTGTGAAAAGTGTTCTAAATGCTCTAAATCGTCGAAATATGCAGTAAAACACAATTTTGCCACATTTTTCGATTTTTTCAATGCTTTTGGTATTTTAAAAAAAATATATGAAATATTCAAAATTATTTCTGAATTTCTTCGAAATTTTATGTGCTTTTTGAAAAATATGTGATGTACTTTAAAATGTTATAAAACCTCTAAAATTTCAATTCCACTAGTAATTCTGATAAAAAAGTTTGAAAATCCATAAATTTTAATTAAAGAAGTCATTGTTGTCTAAAAAGTGTTCTAAATGTTCCAAATCGTTGAAATATGAAGTGAAACATCATTTTAAAATATTTTTCGATTTTTTCAATGCTTCAGGTATTTCGTATATTTCAAGTGTTTCATATATTTCATATATTTTTCAAAAGCACCAAAGACATTGAAAAAAATCGAAAAAAAATGACAAAATGATGTTTTACTGCATATTTCGACGATTTAAAGCATTTAGAACACTTTTCAGACAAATCCGATTTTTTAGCTAAAATTCATGGATTTTCAGACTTTTTTATCAGAATTACTGATGGAATTGAATTTCATGCTGAAAGTAACTTAAATATGTCATTTTAATGTAGTATTGAGTCAATATACATTTCAAGTGTGAAAATCCATATATTTTAGCTAAAAAAAGGTTTGATTGAAAAGTGTTCTAAATGCTCTAAATCGTCAAAATATGCAGTAAAACATCATTTTGCCACATTTTTCGATTTTTTCAATGCTTTTGGTATTTTTAAAAAATATATGAAATATTGAAAATCATTTCCGAATTACATCGAAATTTTATGGGCTTTTTGAAAAATATGTAATATACTTTAAAATGTTGAAAAGCCTCGAAAATTTCAATTATATGAGTAATTCTGATAATAAAGTTTGAAAATCCGTGAATTTTATCTAAAAAATCAGATTTGTCTGAAAAGTGTTCTAAATGCTTTAAATCCATGAATTTTGGCTAAAAAATCAGCTTTATCTGAAAAGTGTTCTAAATGCTCCAAATCGTCGAAATATGCAGTAAAACATCATTTTACCATATTTTTCGATTTTTTGAATGCTTCAGGTATTTCATATATTTCAGGTATTTCATATATTTCATACATTTTTGAAAATACCAAAAGCATTGAAAAAATCGAAAATGTTTTACATAATATATCGACGATTTAGAGCATTTAGAATACTTTTCACACAAACCTGATTTTTTAGCTAAAATTCATGGATTTTTAAACTTTTTTTATCAGAATTACTGATGGAATTGATTTTGATGCTGACAGTAACTTCGAAAAATATGATAAATGATGTTTTATTGCATATTTCGACGATTTTCAGCATATAGAGCACTTTTCAATTAAACCTTACTTTTTAGCTAAAATACATGGATTTTCACACTTGAAATATATATTGACACAATACTACAATAAAATGTCATATTTAAGTTACTTTCAGCATAAAATACAATTCCATGAGTAATTCTGATAAAAAAGTTTAAAAATCCAAGAATTTTATCTAAAAAATCAGATTTGTCTGAAAAGTGTTCTAAATGCTCTAAATCGTCGAAATATGCAGCAAAACATCATTTTGCCACATTTTTTCGATTTTTTTTCAATGCTTTTGGTATTTTTAAAAAATATATGAAATATTAAAAATTATTTCCGAATTTCATCGAAATTTTATGGGCTTTTTGAAAAATATATATTATACTTTAAAATGTTGAAAAGCCTCGAAAATTTCAATTCCATTAGTAATTCTGCTAAAAAATTGAAAATCCATGAATTTTAGCTAAAAAATCAGCTTTGTCTGAAAAGTATTCTAAATGCTCTAAACCGTCGAAACATGCAGTAAAACATCATTTTGCCATATTTTTCGATTTTTTGAAAGCTTTTGGTATTTTTAAAAAATATATGAAATATTTCGATGCTTTGGAGCATTAAGAGCACTTTTCAAACAAACCTTACTTTTAGCTAAAATACATGGATTTTCACCCTTGAAATATATATTGCCACAATACTACAATAAAATGTCATATTTAAGTTACTTTCAGCATAAAATTCAATTCCATGAGTAATTCTGATAAAAAATTGAAAATCCATGAATTTTAGCTAAAAAATCAGCTTTGTCTGAAAAGTATTCTAAATGCTCTAAACCGTCGAAACATGCAGTAAAACATCATTTTGCCATAATTTTCGATTTTTTCAAAGCTTTTGGTATTTTTAAAAAATATATGAAATATTTCGATGCCTTGGAGCATTAAGAGCACTTTTCAAACAAACCTTACTTTTAGCTAAAATACATGGATTTTCACACAATTCAACACTAAAATGTCATATTTAAATTACTTTCAGCGTAAAATTCAATTCCATCAGTAATTTTGATAAAAAAAGTTTGAAAATCCATGAATTTTAGCTAAAAAATCAGGTTTGTCGGAAAAGTGTTCTAAATGCTCTAAATATTCGAAATATGCAGAAAAACATCATTTTGCCACATTTTTCGATTTTTTCAATTCTTTTGCTATTTTTTTTTTAAATGTATGAAATATTCAAAATTATTTCTGAATTTCATCGAAATTTTATTGCTTTTTGAAAAATATGTAATGTACTTTAAAATGTTGAAAAGCCTCGAAAATTTCAATTCCATTAGTAATTCAGATAAAAAAGTTTGAAAATCCATGAATTTTTGCTAAAAAATCAGGTTTGTGTGAAAAGTGTTCTGAATACTCCAAATCGTCGAAATATGCAGTAAAACATCATTTTACCATATTTCTCGATTTTTTCAATGCTTCAGGTATTTTTAAAAATAGCAAAAGCATTGAAAAAATCGAAAAATACGGTAAAATGATGTTTTACTGCATATTTCGACGATTTTCAGCATTTAGAGCACTATTCAATTAAACCTTACTTTTTAGCTAAAATACATGGATTTTCACACTTTAAACATATATTGATACAGTACTACACTAAAATGTCATATTTAAGTTAGTTTCTGCATAAAATTCAATTCCATCAGTAATTCTGATAAAAAAGTTTGAAAATCCATGAATTTCAGCTAAAAAATCAGGTTTACCTGAAAAGTGTTCTAAATGCTACAAATCGTTGAAATATGAAGTGAAACATCATTTTACCACATTTTTCGATTTTTTCAAAGCTTCAGGTATTTTTGAAAATAGCAAAAGCGTTGAAAAAATCGAAAAATATGGTAAAATGATGCTTCACTGCATATTTCGACGATTTTCTGCATATTGAGCCATTTTCTGTTTTTGAAAGATATATGAAATATTCAAAATTATTTCTGAATTTCATCGAAATTTTATGGGCTTTTTGAAAAATATGTAATATTGAAATATGTAATATTGAAATATGTAATATTGAAAAGGTTCGAAAATTTCAATTCTATCAGTAATTCTGATAAAAAAGTTTGAGAATCCATGATTTTTAGCTAAAAAATCAGGTTTGTCTAAAATGTGTTCTAAATGTTCTAAAGCTTCGAAATATGCAGTAAAACATCATTTTGCCACATTTTTCGATTTTTTCAATCCTTTTTCTGTTTTTGAAAAATATATAAAATATTCAAAATTATTTCTGAATTTCATCGAAATTTTATGGGCTTTTTAAAAAAATATGTAATATAATTCAAAATGTTGAAAAGCCTCGAAAATTTCAATTCCATTAGTAATTCTGATAAAAAAGTTTGAGAATCCCTGAATTTTAGCTAAAAAATCATGTTTGTCTGATAAGTGTTCTTAATGCTCTAAATCGTTGAAATATGCAGTAAAAAAAATCATTTTGCCATATTTTTCGATTTTTTCAATGCTTTTGGTATTTTTCATAAAGATATGAAATATATAAAATACCTGAAATATATCAAATACCTGAAGCCTTGAAAAAATCGAAAAATATGGTAAAATGATGTTTTACTGCATATTTCGACGATTTTCAGTATTTAGCACTTTTCAATTAAACATTACTTTTTAGCTAAAATACATGGATTTTCACACTTGAAATATATATTAACACAATACTACACTACAATGTCATATTTAAGTTACTTTCAGCTTAAAATTCAACTCCGTCAGTAATTCTGATAAAAAATTTTGAAAATCCATTAATTTTAGGTAAAAAATCAGGTTTGTTTGAAAAGTGTTCTAAATGCTCTAAATCGTCGAAATATGCAGAAAAACACAATTTTTCCCACATTTATCGATTTTTTCAATGCTTTTGGAATTTTAAAAAAATAAATGAAATATTCAAAATTATTTCTGATTTTCATCGAAATTTTATGGGCTTTTTGAAAAATATGTAATATACTTTAAAATGTTGAAAAGACTCGAAAATTTCAATTCCATTAGTAATTCTGATAAAAAAGTTTGAAAATCCATAAATTTTAGTTAAAAAAATCATTGTTGTCTAAAAAGTGTTCTAAATGTTCCAAATCGTTGAAATATGAAGTGAAACATCATTTTAAAATAATTTTCGATTTTTTCAATGCTTCCGGTATTTCATATATTTCAAGTGTTTCATATATTTCAAATATTTTTCAAAAACACCAAAAGCATTGAAAAAAAAATCGAAAAAAATGACAAAATGATGTTTTACTGCATATTTCGACGATTTAGAGCATTTAGAACACTTTTCAGACAAATCCGATTTTTTAGCTAAAATTCATGGATTTTCAGACTTTTTTATCAGAATTACTGATGGAATTGAATTTCATGCTGAAAGTAACTTAAATATATCATTTTAGTGTAGTATTGAGTCAATATATATTTCAAGTGTGAAAATCCATATATTTTAGCTAAAAAGAGTTTTGATTGAAAAGTGTTCTAAATGCTCTAAATCGTCGAAATATGAAGTAAAACATCATTTTGCCACATTTTTCGATTTTTTCAATGCTTTTGGTATTTTTAAAAAATATATGAAATATTGAAAATTATTTCCGAATTACATCGAAATTTTATGGGCTTTTTGAAAAATATGTAATATACTTTAAAATGTTGAAAAGCCTCGAAAATTTCAATTCCATGGGTAATTCTGATAATAAAGTTTCAAAATCCGTGAATTTTATCTAAAAAATCAGATTTGTCTGAAAAGTGTTCTAAATGCTCTAAATCCATGAATTTTGGCTAAAAAATCAGCTTTATCTGAAAAGTGTTCTAAATGCTCCAAATCGTCGAAATATGCAGTAAAACATCATTTTACCATATTTTTCGATTTTTTCAATGCTTCAGGTATTTCATATATTTCAGGTATTTCATATATTTCATACATTTTTTGAAAATACCAAAAGCATTGAAAAAATCGAAAATGTTTTACTTAATATATCGACGATTTAGAGCATTTAGAATACTTTTCACACAAACCTGATTTTTTAGCTAAAATTCATGGATTTTTAAACTTTTTATCAGAATTACTGATGGAATTGATTTTGATGCTGAAAGTAACTTCGAAAAATATGGTAAAATGATGTTTTATTGCATATTTCGACGATTTTCAGCATATAGAGCACTTTTCAATTAAACCTTACTTTTTAGCTAAATTACATGGATTTTCACACTTGAAATATATATTAACACAATACTACACTACAATGTCATATTTAAGTTACTTTCAGCATAAAATTCAACTCCGTCAGTAATTGTGATAAAAAATTTTGAAAATCCATTAATTTTAGGTAAAAAATCAGGTTTGTTTGAAAAGTGTTCTAAATGCTCTATATCGTCGAAATATGCAGAAAAACACAATTTTTCCCACATTTATCGATTTTTTCAATGCTTTTGGAATTTTAAAAAAATAAATGAAATATTCAAAATTATTTCTGATTTTCATCGAAATTTTATGGGCTTTTTGAAAAATATGTAATATACTTTAAAATGTTGAAAAGACTCGAAAATTTCAATTCCATTAGTAATTCTGATAAAAAAGTTTGAAAATCCATAAATTTTAGTTAAAAAAATCATTGTTGTCTAAAAAGTGTTCTAAATGTTCCAAATCGATGAAATATGAAGTGAAACATCATTTTAAAATATTTTTCGATTTTTTCAATGCTTCAGGTATTTCGTATATTTCAAGTGTTTCATATATTTCATATATTTTTCAAAAACACCAAAAGCATTGAAAAAAAATCAAAAAAAATGAGAAAATGATGTTTTACTGCATGTTTCGACTATTTAGAGGATTTAGAATACTTTTCAGACAAATCCGATTTTTTAGCTAAAATTCATGGATTTTCAGACTTTTTTATCAGAATTACTGATGGAATTGAATTTCACGCTGAAAGTAACTTAAATATATCATTTTAGTGTAGTATTGAGTCAATATATATTTCAAGTGTGAAAATCCATATATTTTAGCTAAAAAAAGGTTTGATTGAAAAGTGTTCTAAATGCTCTAAATCGTCGAAATATGAAGTAAAACATCATTTTGCCACATTTTTCGATTTTTTCAATGCTTTTGGTATTTTTAAAAAATATATGAAATATTGAAAATTATTTCCGAATCACATCGAAATTTTATGGGCTTTTTGAAAAATATGTAAAATATGTAAAATATGTTGAAAAGCCTCGAAAATTTCAATTCCATGAGTAATTCTGATAATAAAGTTTGAAAATCCGTGAATTTTATCTAAAAAATCAGATTTGTCTGAAAAGTGTTCTAAATGCTCTAAATCCATGAATTTTAGCTAAAAAATCAGGTTTGTCTGAAAAGTATTCTAAATGCCCAAATCGTCGAAATATGCAGTAAAACATCATTTTACAATATTCTTCGATTTTTTCAATGCTTCAAGTATTTCATATATTTCATACATTTTTTGAAAATACCAAAAACATTGAAAAAATCGAAAATGTTTTACTTAATATATCGACGATTTAGAGCATTTAGAATACTTTTCACACAAACCTGACTTTTTAGCTAAAATTTATGGATTTTTAAACTTTTTATCAGAATTACTGATGGAATTGATTTTGATGCTGAAAGTAACCTCGAAAAATATGGTAAAATGATGTTTTATTGCATATGATGTAAAACATCATTTTGCCACATTTTTCGATTTTTTCAATGCTTTTTCTGTTTTTGAAAGATATATGAAATATTCAAAATTATTTCTGAATTTCATCGAAATTTTATGGGCTTTTTGAAAAATATATAATATACTTCAATATATTGAAAAGGTTCGAAAATTTCAATTCTATCAGTAATTCTGATAAAAAAGTTTGAGAATCCATAATTTTTAACTAAAAAATCAGGTTTGTCTAAAATGTGTTCTAAATGTTCTAAAGCTTCGAAATATGCAGTAAAACATCATTTTGCCACATTTTTCGATTTTTTCAATGCTTTTTCTGTTTTTGAAAAATATATGAAATATTCAAAATTATTTCTGAATTTCATCGAAATTTTATGGGCTTTTTAAAAAAATATGTAATATAATTCAAAATGTTGAAAAGCTTCGAAAATTTCAATTCCATTAGTAATTCTGATAAAAAAATGTGAAAATCTCTGAATTTTAGCTAAAAAATCAGGTTTGTCTAAAATGTGTTCTTAATGCTCTAAATCGTCGAAATAGGCAGTAAAACATCGTTTTGCCATATTTTTCGATTTTTTCAATGCTTTTGGTATTTTTAATAAAGATATGAAATATATAAAATACCTGAAATATATCAAATACCTGAAGCCTTGAAAAAATCGAAAAATATGGTAAAACGATTTTCAGCATTTAGCAGTTTTCAATTAAACATTACTTTTTAGCTAAAATACATGGATTTTCACACTTGAAATATATATTAACACAATACTACACTACAATGTCATATTTAAGTTACTTTCAGCATAAAATTCAACTAAATCAGTAATTCTGATAAAAAAATTTGAAAATCCATTAATTCTAGCTAAAAAATCAGGTTTGTTTGAAAAGTGTTCTAAATGCTCTAAATCGTCGAAATATGCAGAAAAACATCATTTTTCCCACATTTATCGATTTTTTTCAATGCTTTTGGAATTTTAAAAAAATAAATGAAATATTCAAAATTATTTCTGATTTTCATCGAAATTTTATGGGCTTTTTGAAAATTATGTAATATACTTTAAAATGTTGAAAAGACTCGAAAATTTCAATTCCATTAGTAATTCTGATAAAAAAGATAGAAAATCCATAAATTTTAGTTAAAAAATCATTGTTATCTGAAAAGTGTTCTAAATGTTCCAAATCGTTGAAATATGAAGTGAAACATCATTTTAAAATATTTTTCGATTTTTTCAATGCTTCAGGTATTTCGTATATTTCAAGTGTTTCATATATTTCATATATTTTTCAAAAGCACCAAAGACATTGAAAAAAATCGAAAAAAAATGACAAAATGATGTTTTACTGCATATTTCGACGATTTAAAGCATTTAGAACACTTTTCAGACAAATCCGATTTTTTAGCTAAAATTCATGGATTTTCAGACTTTTTTATCAGAATTACTGATGGAATTGAATTTCATGCTGAAAGTAACTTAAATATGTCATTTTAATGTAGTATTGAGTCAATATACATTTCAAGTGTGAAAATCCATATATTTTAGCTAAAAAAAGGTTTGATTGAAAAGTGTTCTAAATGCTCTAAATCGTCAAAATATGCAGTAAAACATCATTTTGCCACATTTTTCGATTTTTTCAATGCTTTTGGTATTTTTAAAAATTATATGAAATATTGAAAATCATTTCCGAATTACATCGAAATTTTATGGGCTTTTTGCAAAATATGTAATATACTTTAAAATGTTGAAAAGCCTCGAAAATTTCAATTATATGAGTAATTCTGATAATAAAGTTTGAAAATCCGTGAATTTTATCTAAAAAATCAGATTTGTCTGAAAAGTGTTCTAAATGCTTTAAATCCATGAATTTTGGCTAAAAAATCAGCTTTATCTGAAAAGTGTTCTAAATGCTCCAAATCGTCGAAATATGCAGTAAAACATCATTTTACCATATTTTTCGATTTTTTCAATGCTTCAGGTATTTCATATAATTCAGGTATTTCATATATTTCATACATTTTTGAAAATACCAAAAGCATTGAAAAAATCGAAAATGTTTTACTTAATATATCGACGATTTAGAGCATTTAGAATACTTTTCACACAAACCTGATTTTTTAGCTAAAATTCATGGATTTTTAAACTTTTTTTATCAGAATTACTGATGGAATTGATTTTGATGCTGACAGTAACTTCGAAAAATATGATAAATGATGTTTTATTGCATATTTCGACGATTTTCAGCATATAGAGCACTTTTCAATTAAACCTTACTTTTTAGCTAAAATACACGGATTTTCACACTTGAAATATATATTGACACAATACTACAATAAAATGTCATATTTAAGTTACTTTCAGCATAAAATACAATTCCATGAGTAATTCTGATAAAAAAGTTTAAAAATCCAAGAATTTTATCTAAAAAATCAGATTTGTCTGAAAAGTGTTCTAAATGCTCTAAATCGTCGAAATATGCAGCAAAACATCATTTTGCCACATTTTTTCGATTTTTTTTCAATGCTTTTGGTATTTTTAAAAAATATATGAAGTATTAAAAACTATTTCCGAATTTCATCGAAATTTTATGGGCTTTTTGAAAAATATATGAAATATATGAAATATTTCGATTCTTTGGAGCATTAAGAGCACTTTTCAAACAAACCTTACTTTTAGCTAAAATACATGGATTTTCACCCTTGAAATATATATTGCCACAATACTACAATAAAATGTCATATTTAAGTTACTTTCAGCATAAAATTCAATTCCATGAGTAATTCTGATAAAAAATTGAAAATCCATGAATTTTAGCTAAAAAATCAGCTTTGTCTGAAAAGTATTCTAAATGCTCTAAACCGTCGAAACATGCAGTAAAACATCATTTTGCCATAATTTTCGATTTTTTCAAAGCTTTTGGTATTTTTAAAAAATATATGAAATATTTCGATGCCTTGGAGCATTAAGAGCACTTTTCAAACAAACCTTACTTTTAGCTAAAATACATGGATTTTCACACAATTCAACACTAAAATGTCATATTTAAATTACTTTCAGCGTAAAATTCAATTCCATCAGTAATTTTGATAAAAAAAGTTTGAAAATCCATGAATTTTAGCTAAAAAATCAGGTTTGTCGGAAAAGTGTTCTAAATGCTCTAAATATTCGAAATATGCAGAAAAACATCATTTTGCCACATTTTTCGATTTTTTCAATTCTTTTGCTATTTTTTTTTTAAATGTATGAAATATTCAAAATTATTTCTGAATTTCATCGAAATTTTATTGCTTTTTGAAAAATATGTAATGTACTTTAAAATGTTGAAAAGCCTCGAAAATTTCAATTCCATTAGTAATTCTGATAAAAAAGTTTGAAATCCAAGAGTTTTAGCTAAAAAATCAGGTTTGTCTGAAGTGTTCTAAATGCTCCAAATCGTCGAAATATGCAGTAAAACATCATTATACCATATTTCTCGATTTTTTCAATGCTTCAGGTATTTTTAAAAATAGCAAAAGCATTTAAAAAATCGAAAAATGTGGTAAAATGATGTTTTATTGCATATTTCGACGATTTGGAGCATTTAGAGCACTTTTTCAATAACCATTCTTTTTAGCTAAAATACATGGATTTTCACACTTGACACAATACTACACAAAAATGTCAATATTAAGTTACTTTCAGCATAAAATTCAATTTCATTAGTAATTCTGATGAAAAAAGTTTGAAAATATATGAATTTTAGCTAGAAAATCATATTTGTCTCAAAAGTGTTCTAAATGCTCTAAATCGTAGAAATATGCAGTAAATCATCATTTTGCCACATTTTTCGATTTCTTCAATGGTTTTGGTATTTTTAAAAAATATATGAAATATTTAAAATTATTTCTGAATATCATCGAAATTTTATGGGCTTGTTGAAAAATATGCAATATACTTTAAAATGTTGAAAAGCCTCGAAAATTTCAATTCCATTAGTAATTCAGATAAAAAAGTTTGAAAATCCATGAATTTTTGCTAAAAAATCAGGTTTGTCTGAAAAGTGTTCTGAATACTCCAAATCGTCGAAATATGCAGTAAAACATCATTTTACCATATTTCTCGATTTTTTCAATGCTTCAGGTATTTTTAAAAATAGCAAAAGCATTGAAAAAATCGAAAAATACGGTAAAATGATGTTTTACTGCATATTTCGACGATTTTCAGCATTTAGAGCACTATTCAATTAAACCTTACTTTTTAGCTAAAATACATGGATTTTCACACTTTAAACATATATTGATACAGTACTACACTAAAATGTCATATTTAAGTTAGTTTCTGCATAAAATTCAATTCCATCAGTAATTCTGATAAAAAAGTTTGAAAATCCATGAATTTCAGCTAAAAAATCAGGTTTACCTGAAAAGTGTTCTAAATGCTACAAATCGTTGAAATATGAAGTGAAACATCATTTTACCACATTTTTCGATTTTTTCAAAGCTTCAGGTATTTTTGAAAATAGCAAAAGCGTTGAAAAAATCGAAAAATATGGTAAAATGATGCTTCACTGCATATTTCGACGATTTTCTGCATATTGAGCCATTTTCTGTTTTCGAAAGATATATGAAATATTCAAAATTATTTCTGAATTTCATCGAAATTTTATGGGCTTTTTGAAAAATATGTAATATTGAAATATGTAATATTGAAATATGTAATATTGAAAAGGTTCGAAAATTTCAATTCTATCAGTAATTCTGATAAAAAAGTTTGAGAATCCATGATTTTTAGCTAAAAAATCAGGTTTGTCTAAAATGTGTTCTAAATGTTCTAAAGCTTCGAAATATGCAGTAAAACATCATTTTGCCACATTTTTCGATTTTTTCAATCCTTTTTCTGTTTTTGAAAAATATATAAAATATTCAAAATTATTTCTGAATTTCATCGAAATTTTATGGGCTTTTTAAAAAAATATGTAATATAATTCAAAATGTTGAAAAGCCTCGAAAATTTCAATTCCATTAGTAATTCTGATAAAAAAGTTTGAGAATCCCTGAATTTTAGCTAAAAAATCATGTTTGTCTGATAAGTGTTCTTAATGCTCTAAATCGTTGAAATATGCAGTAAAAAAAATCATTTTGCCATATTTTTCGATTTTTTCAATGCTTTTGGTATTTTTCATAAAGATATGAAATATATAAAATACCTGAAATATATCAAATACCTGAAGCCTTGAAAAAATCGAAAAATATGGTAAAATGATGTTTTACTGCATATTTCGACGATTTTCAGCATTTAGCAGTTTTCAATTAAATATTACTTTTTAGCTAAAATACATGGATTTTCACTCTTAAAATATATATTAACACAATATTACACTACAATGTCATATTTAAGTTACTTTCAGCATAAAATTCAACTCCATCAGTAATTCTGATAAAAAATTTTGAAAATCCATTAATTTTAGCTAAAAAATCAGGTTTGTTTGAAAAGTGTTCTAAATGCTCTAAATCGTCGAAATATGCAGAAAAACACAATTTTTCCCACATTTATCGATTTTTTCAATGCTTTTGGAATTTTAAAAAAATAAATGAAATATTCAAAATTATTTCTGATTTTCATCGAAATTTTATGGGCTTTTTGAAAAATATGTAATATACTTTAAAATGTTGAAAAGACTCGAAAATTTCAATTCCATTAGTAATTCTGATAAAAAAGTTTGAAAATCCATAAATTTTAGTTAAAAAAATCATTGTTGTCTAAAAAGTGTTCTAAATGTTCCAAATCGTTGAAATATGAAGTGAAACATCATTTTAAAATAATTTTCGATTTTTTCAATGCTTCAGGTATTTCATATATTTCAAGTGTTTCATATATTTCAAATATTTTTCAAAAACACCAAAAGCATTGAAAAAAAAAATCGAAAAAAATGACAAAATGATGTTTTACTGCATATTTCGACGATTTAGAGCATTTAGAACACTTTTCAGACAAATCCGATTTTTTAGCTAAAATTCATGGATTTTCAGACTTTTTTATCAGAATTACTGATGGAATTGAATTTCATGCTGAAAGTAACTTAAATATATCATTTTAGTGTAGTATTGAGTCAATATATATTTCAAGTGTGAAAATCCATATATTTTAGCTAAAAAGAGTTTTGATTGAAAAGTGTTCTAAATGCTCTAAATCGTCGAAATATGAAGTAAAACATCATTTTGCCACATTTTTCGATTTTTTCAATGCTTTTGGTATTTTTAAAAAATATATGAAATATTGAAAATTATTTCCGAATTACATCGAAATTTTATGGGCTTTTTGAAAAATATGTAATATACTTTAAAATGTTGAAAAGCCTCGAAAATTTCAATTCCATGGGTAATTCTGATAATAAAGTTTCAAAATCCGTGAATTTTATCTAAAAAATCAGATTTGTCTGAAAAGTGTTCTAAATGCTCTAAATCCATGAATTTTGGCTAAAAAATCAGCTTTATCTGAAAAGTGTTCTAAATGCTCCAAATCGTCGAAATATGCAGTAAAACATCATTTTACCATATTTTTCGATTTTTTTCAATGCTTCAGGTATTTCATATATTTCAGGTATTTCATATATTTCATACATTTTTTGAAAATACCAAAAGCATTGAAAAAATCGAAAATGTTTTACTTAATATATCGACGATTTAGAGCATTTAGAATACTTTTCACACAAACCTGATTTTTTAGCTAAAATTCATGGATTTTTAAACTTTTTATCAGAATTACTGATGGAATTGATTTTGATGCTGAAAGTAACTTCGAAAAATATGGTAAAATGATGTTTTATTGCATATTTCGACGATTTTCAGCATATAGAGCACTTTTCAATTAAACCTTACTTTTTAGCTAAAATACATGGATTTTCACACTTGAAATATATATTAACACAATACTACACTACAATGTCATATTTAAGTTACTTTCAGCATAAAATTCAACTCCGTCAGTAATTGTGATAAAAAATTTTGAAAATCCATTAATTTTAGGTAAAAAATCAGGTTTGTTTGAAAAGTGTTCTAAATGCTCTATATCGTCGAAATATGCAGAAAAACACAATTTTTCCCACATTTATCGATTTTTTCAATGCTTTTGGAATTTTAAAAAAATAAATGAAATATTCAAAATTATTTCTGATTTTCATCGAAATTTTATGGGCTTTTTGAAAAATATGTAATATACTTTAAAATGTTGAAAAGACTCGAAAATTTCAATTCCATTAGTAATTCTGATAAAAAAGTTTGAAAATCCATAAATTTTAGTTAAAAAAATCATTGTTGTCTAAAAAGTGTTCTAAATGTTCCAAATCGTTGAAATATGAAGTGAAACATCATTTTAAAATATTTTTCGATTTTTTCAATGCTTCAGGTATTTCGTATATTTCAAGTGTTTCATATATTTCATATATTTTTCAAAAACACCAAAAGCATTGAAAAAAAATCAAAAAAAATGAGAAAATGATGTTTTACTGCATGTTTCGACTATTTAGAGGATTTAGAATACTTTTCAGACAAATCCGATTTTTTAGCTAAAATTCATGGATTTTCAGACTTTTTTATCAGAATTACTGATGGAATTGAATTTCACGCTGAAAGTAACTTAAATATATCATTTTAGTGTAGTATTGAGTCAATATATATTTCAAGTGTGAAAATCCATATATTTTAGCTAAAAAAAGGTTTGATTGAAAAGTGTTCTAAATGCTCTAAATCGTCGAAATATGAAGTAAAACATCATTTTGCCACATTTTTCGATTTTTTCAATGCTTTTGGTATTTTTAAAAAATATATGAAATATTGAAAATTATTTCCGAATCACATCGAAATTTTATGGGCTTTTTGAAAAATATGTAATATACTTTAAAATGTTGAAAAGCCTCGAAAATTTCAATTCCATGAGTAATTCTGATAATAAAGTTTGAAAATCCGTGAATTTTATCTAAAAAATCAGATTTGTCTGAAAAGTGTTCTAAATGCTTTAAATCCATGAATTTTGGCTAAAAAATCAGCTTTATCTGAAAAGTGTTCTAAATGCTCCAAATCGTCGAAATATGCAGTAAAACATCATTTTACCATATTTTTCGATTTTTTGAATGCTTCAGGTATTTCATATATTTCAGGTACTTCATATATTTCATACATTTTTTGAAAATACCAAAAGCATTGAAAAAATCGAAAATGTTTTACTTAATATATCGACGATTTAGAGCATTTAGAATACTTTTCACACAAACCTGATTTTTTACCTAAAATTCATGGATTTTTAAACTTTTTTTATCAGAATTACTGTTGGAATTGATTTTGATGCTGACAGTAACTTCGAAAAATATGGTAAAATGATGTTTTATTGCATATTTCGACGATTTTCAGCATATAGAGCACTTTTCAATTAAACCTTACTTTTTAGCTAAAATACATGGATTTTCACACTTGAAATATATATTGACACAATACTACAATAAAATGTCATATTTAAGTTACTTTCAGCATAAAATACAATTCCATGAGTAATTCTGATAAAAAAGTTTAAAAATCCAAGAATTTTATCTAAAAAATCAGATTTGTCTGAAAAGTGTTCTAAATGCTCTAAATCGTCGAAATATGCAGCAAAACATCATTTTGCCACATTTTTTCGATTTTTTTTCAATGCTTTTGGTATTTTTAAAAAATATATGAAATATTCTAAATTATTTCTGAATATCATCGAAATTTTATGGGCTTTTTGAAAAATATGTAATATACTTTAAAATGTTGAAAAGCCTCGATTGTTTCAATTCCATTAGTAATTCTGATAAAAAAGTTTGAGAATCCATGAATTTTAGCTAACAAATCAGGTTTGTCTGATAAGTGTTCTAAATACTCTAAATCGTCGAAATATGCAGTAAAACATCATTTTGCCATATTTTTCGATTTGTTTAATGCTTTAGGTATTTTTAAAAAAATATATGAAATATATGAAATACCTGATGCATTAAAAAATCGAAAAATATGTTAAAATGATGTTTTACTGCATATTTTGACGATTTAGGGCATTTAGAACACTTTTCAGACAAACACGATTTTTTACCATAAATTCAGCGACTTTCAAGCATTTTTATCAGAATTACTGATGGAATTGAATTTTATGCTGAAAGCAACTTAAAAATGAAATTTTTGTATAGTATTGTGTCAATATATATTTTAAGTGTGAAAATCCATGTATTTTAGCTAAAAAGAAAGGTTTGTTTGAAAAGTCCTCTAAATGCTCCAAATCTTCGAAATATGCAGTAAAACATCATTTCACCATATTTTTCGATTTTATCAATGCTTTTGCAATTTTTAAAAATAGCTAAAGCATTGAAAAAATAGAAAAATATGGTAAAATGATGTTTTACATCATATTTCGACGATTTGGAGCATTTAGAAGACTTTTCAATCAAACCTTTTTTTAGCTAAAATACATGGATTTTCACACTTGAAATATATATTGACTCAATACTACACTAAAATGACATATTTAAGTTACTTTCAGCATAAAATTCAATTCCATCAGTAATTCTGATAAAAAAGTTTGAAAATCCTTGAATTTTAGCTAAAAAATCAGGTTTGTCTGAAAAGTGTTCAAAATGTTCTAAATCGTCGAAATATGATGTAAAACATCATTTTGCCACATTTTTCGATTTTTTCAATGCTTTTTCTGTTTTTGAAAGATATATGAAATATTCAAAATTATTTCTGAATTTCATCGAAATTTTATGGGCTTTTTGAAAAATATATAATATACTTCAATATATTGAAAAGGTTCGAAAATTTCAATTCTATCAGTAATTCTGATAAAAAAGTTTGAGAATCCATGATTTTTAGCTAAAAAATCAGGTTTGTCTAAAATGTGTTCTAAATGTTCTAAAGCTTCGAAATATGCAGTAAAACATCATTTTGCCACATTTTTCGATTTTTTCAATGCTTTTTCTGTTTTTGAAAAATATATGAAATATTCAAAATTATTTCTGAATTTCATCGAAATTTTATGGGCTTTTTAAAAAAATATGTAATATAATTCAAAATGTTGAAAAGCTTCGAAAATTTCAATTCCATTAGTAATTCTGATAAAAAAATGTGAAAATCTCTGAATTTTAGCTAAAAAATCAGGTTTGTCTAAAATGTGTTCTTAATGCTCTAAATCGTCGAAATAGGCAGTAAAACATCGTTTTGCCATATTTTTCGATTTTTTCAATGCTTTTGGTATTTTTAATAAAGATATGAAATATATAAAATACCTGAAATATATCAAATACCTGAAGCCTTGAAAAAATCGAAAAATATGGTAAAACGATTTTCAGCATTTAGCAGTTTTCAATTAAACATTACTTTTTAGCTAAAATACATGGATTTTCACACTTGAAATATATATTAACACAATACTACACTACAATGTCATATTTAAGTTACTTTCAGCATAAAATTCAACTAAATCAGTAATTCTGATAAAAAATTTTGAAAATCCATTAATTCTAGCTAAAAAATCAGGTTTGTTTGAAAAGTGTTCTAAATGCTCTAAATCGTCGAAATATGCAGAAAAACATCATTTTTCCCACATTTATCGATTTTTTTCAATGCTTTTGGAATTTTAAAAAAATAAATGAAATATTCAAAATTATTTCTGATTTTCATCGAAATTTTATGGGCTTTTTGAAAATTATGTAATATACTTTAAAATGTTGAAAAGACTCGAAAATTTCAATTCCATTAGTAATTCTGATAAAAAAGATAGAAAATCCATAAATTTTAGTTAAAAAATCATTGTTATCTGAAAAGTGTTCTAAATGTTCCAAATCGTTGAAATATGAAGTGAAACATCATTTTAAAATATTTTTCGATTTTTTCTATGCTTCAGGTATTTCATATATTTCAGGTGTTTCATATATTTCATATATTTTTCAAAAACACCAAAAGCATTGAAAAAAATCGAAAAAAATGACAAAATGATGTTTTACTGCATGTTTCCACGATTTAGAGCATTTAGAACACTTTTCAGACAAATCCGATTTTTTAGCTAAAATTCATGGACTTTCAAGCATTTTTATCAGAATTACTGATGGAATTGAATTTCATGCTGAAAATAACTTAAATATGTCATTTTAATGTAGTATTGAGTCAATATACATTTCAAGTGTGAAAATCCATATATTTTAGCTAAAAAAAGGTTTGATTGAAAAGTGTTCTAAATGCTCTAAATCGTCAAAATATGCAGTAAAACATCATTTTGCCACATTTTTCGATTTTTTCAATGCTTTTGGTATTTTTAAAAAAATATATGAAATATTGAAAATCATTTCCGAATTACATCGAAATTTTATGGGCTTTTTGAAAAATATGTAATATACTTTAAAATGTTGAAAAGCCTCGAAAATTTCAATTATATGAGTAATTCTGATAATAAAGTTTGAAAATCCGTGAATTTTATCTAAAAAATCAGATTTGTCTGAAAAGTGTTCTAAATGCTTTAAATCCATGAATTTTGGCTAAAAAATCAGCTTTATCTGAAAAGTGTTCTAAATGCTCCAAATCGTCGAAATATGCAGTAAAACATCATTTTACCATATTTTTCGATTTTTTGAATGCTTCAGGTATTTCATATATTTCAGGTACTTCATATATTTCATACATTTTTTGAAAATACCAAAAGCATTGAAAAAATCGAAAATGTTTTACTTAATATATCGACGATTTAGAGCATTTAGAATACTTTTCACACAAACTGATTTTTTAGCTAAAATTCATGGATTTTTAAACTTTTTTTATCAGAATTACTGATGGAATTGATTTTGATGCTGACAGTAACTTCGAAAAATATGGTAAAATGATGTTTTATTGCATATTTCGACGATTTTCAGCATATAGAGCACTTTTCAATTAAACCTTACTTTTTAGCTAAAATACATGGATTTTCACACTTGAAATATATATTGACACAATACTACACTAAAATGTTATATTTAAGTTACTTTCAGAATAAAATTCAATTCCATTAGTAATTCCGATAAAAAAGTTTGAAAATCCATGAATTTTAGCTAAAAAATCAGGTTTGTCTGAAAAGTGTCCTAAATGCTCTAAATCGTCGAAATATGCAGTAAAACATCATTTTGCTATATTTTTCGATTTTTTTAATGCTTCTGGTATTTTTAAAAAATATATGAAATATTAAAAGTTATTTCTGAATTTCATCGAAATTTAATGTGTTTTTTGAAAAATATGTAATACACTTTAAAATGTTGAAAAGCCTCGAAAATTTCATTTTCATTAGTAATTCCGATAAAAAGTTTGAAAATCCATGAATTTTAGCTAAAAAATCATGTTTGTCTTAAAAGTGTTCTGAATGCTAAAAATCGTCCAAATATGCAGTAAAACATCATTTTACCATATTTTTCGATTTTTTTCAATGCTTCAGGTATTTTTATAAAAGGTGTTTCATATATTTCATATATTTTTTAAAAACCTGATGCATTGAAAAATCGAAAAATATGGCAAAAATGATGATTTATTGCATATTTTGACGATTTAAAGGCATTTAGAACGCTTTTCAGACAAACCTGATTTTTTTTTAGCTAAAATTCATATATTTTCAAACTTTTTTATCAGAATTACTGACGGAATTGAATTTTATGCTGAAAGTAACATAAATATGACATTTTAGTGTAGTATTGTGTCAATATATATCTCAAGTGAGAAAATCCATGCATTTTAGATAAAAAGAAAGGTTTGCTTGAAAAGTGGTCTAAATGCTCCAAATCGTCGAAATATGCAGTAAAACATCATTTTGCCACATTTTTCGATTTTTTAAATGCTTTTGCTATTTTTAAAAATACCTGAAGCATTGAAAAATTCGAAAAATATGGTATAATGATGTTTTACTGCATATTTCGACGATATTGAGCATTTAGAACACTTTTCAATCAAACTTTTTTTTAGCTAAAATACATGGATTTTCACACTTGAAATATATATTGACTCAATACTACACTAAAATGACATATTTAAGTTACTTTCAGCATAAAATTCAATTCCATCAGTAATTCTGATAAAAAAGTTTGAAAATCCTTGAATTTTAGCTAAAAAATCAGGTTTGTCTGAAAAGTGTTCAAAATGTTCTAAATCGTCGAAATATGATGTAAAACATCATTTTGCCACATTTTTCGATTTTTTCAATGCTTTTTCTGTTTTTGAAAGATATATGAAATATTCAAAATTATTTCTGAATTTCATCGAAATTTTATGGGCTTTTTGAAAAATATATAATATACTTCAATATATTGAAAAGGTTCGAAAATTTCAATTCCATCAGCAATTGTGATAAAAAAATTTGAAAGTCCATGAATTTTAGCTAAAAAAATCAGGTTTGTTTGAAAAGTGTTCTAAATGCTCTAAATCTTCGAAATATGCAATAAAACATCATTTTGCCTCATTTTTCAATTTTTTCAATGTTTTCATGTTTTTAAAAAATATATGAAATATTCTAAATTATTTCTGAATATCATCGAAATTTTATGGGCTTTTTGAAAAATATGTAATATACTTTAAAATGTTGAAAAGCCTCGATTGTTTCAATTCCATTAGTAATTCTGATAAAAAAGTTTGAGAATCCATGAATTTTAGCTAACAAATCAGGTTTGTCTGATAAGTGTTCTAAATGCTCTAAATCGTCGAAATATGCAGTAAAACATCATTTTGCCATATTTTTCGATTTTTTCAATGCTTTTGGTATTTTTAATAAAGATATGAAATATATAAAATACCTGAAATATATCAAATACCTGAAGCATTGAAAAAATCGAAAAATATGGTAAAATGATGTTTTACTGCATATTTCGACGATTTTCAGCATTTAGCACTTTTCAATTCAACTTTACTTTTTAGCTAAAATACATGGATTTTCACACTTGAAATATATATTAACACAATACTACACTACAATGTCATATTTAAGTTACTTTCAGCATAAAATTCCACTCCGTCAGTAATTCTGATAAAAAATTTTGAAAATCCATTAATTTTAGCTAAAAAATCAGGCTTGTTTGAAAAGTGTTCTAAATGCCCTAAATCGTCGAAATATGCAGAAAAACATCATTTTTCCCACATTTATCGATTTTTTCAATGCTTTTGTAATTTAAAAAAAATAAATGAAATATTCAAAATTATTTCTGATTTTCATCGAAATTTTATGGGCTTTTTGAAAAATATGTAATATACTTTAAAATGTTGAAAAGACTCGAAAATTTCAATTCCATTAGTAATTCTGATAAAAAAGTTTGAAAATCCATAAATTATAATTAAAGAAATCATTGTTGTCTAAAAAGTGTTCTAAATGTTCCAAATCGTTGAAATATGAAGTGAAACATCATTTTAAAATATTTTTCGATTTTTTAAATGCTTCAGGTATTTCGTATATTTCAAGTGTTTCATATATTTCATATATTTTTCAAAAACACCAAAGGCATTGAAAAAAATCGAAAAAAATGACAAAATGATGTTTTACTGCATATTTCGACGATTTAAAGCATTTAGAACACTTTTCAGACAAATCCGATTTTTTAGCTAAAATTCATGGATTTTCAGACTTTTTTATCAGAATTACTGATGGAATTGAATTTCATGCTGAAAGTAACTTAAATATGTCATTTTAATGTAGTATTGAGTCAATATACATTTCAAGTGTGAAAATCCATATATTTTAGCTAAAAAAAGGTTTGATTGAAAAGTGTTCTAAATGCTCTAAATCGTCAAAATATGCAGTAAAACATCATTTTGCCACATTTTTCGATTTTTTCAATGCTTTTGGTATTTTTAAAAAATATATGAAATATTGAAAATCATTTCCGAATTACATCGAAATTTTATGGGCTTTTTGAAAAATATGTAATATACTTTAAAATGTTGAAAAGCCTCGAAAATTTCAATTATATGAGTAATTCTGATAATAAAGTTTGAAAATCCGTGAATTTTATCTAAAAAATCAGATTTGTCTGAAAAGTGTTCTAAATGCTTTAAATCCATGAATTTTGGCTAAAAAATCAGCTTTATCTGAAAAGTGTTCTAAATGCTCCAAATCGTCGAAATATGCAGTAAAACATCATTTTACCATATTTTTCGATTTTTTGAATGCTTCAGGTATTTCATATATTTCAGGTACTTCATATATTTCATACATTTTTTGAAAATACCAAAAGCATTGAAAAAATCGAAAATGTTTTACTTAATATATCGACGATTTAGAGCATTTAGAATACTTTTCACACAAACCTGATTTTTTAGCTAAAATTCATGGATTTTTAAACTTTTTTTATCAGAATTACTGATGGAATTGATTTTGATGCTGACAGTAACTTCGAAAAATATGGTAAAATGATGTTTTATTGCATATTTCGACGATTTTCAGCATATAGAGCACTTTTCAATTAAACCTTACTTTTTAGCTAAAATACATGGATTTTCACACTTGAAATATATATTGACACAATACTACAATAAAATGTCATATTTAAGTTACTTTCAGCATAAAATACAATTCCATGAGTAATTCTGATAAAAAAGTTTAAAAATCCAAGAATTTTATCTAAAAAATCAGATTTGTCTGAAAAGTGTTCTAAATGCTCTAAATCGTCGAAATATGCAGCAAAACATCATTTTGCCACATTTTTTCGATTTTTTTTCAATGCTTTTGGTATTTTTAAAAAATATATGAAATATTCTAAATTATTTCTGAATATCATCGAAATTTTATGGGCTTTTTGAAAAATATGTAATATACTTTAAAATGTTGAAAAGCCTCGATTGTTTCAATTCCATTAGTAATTCTGATAAAAAAGTTTGAGAATCCATGAATTTTAGCTAACAAATCAGGTTTGTCTGATAAGTGTTCTAAATACTCTAAATCGTCGAAATATGCAGTAAAACATCATTTTGCCATATTTTTCGATTTGTTTAATGCTTTAGGTATTTTTAAAAAATATATGAAATATATGAAATACCTGATGCATTAAAAAATCGAAAAATATGTTAAAATGATGTTTTACTGCATATTTTGACGATTTAGGGCATTTAGAACACTTTTCAGACAAACACGATTTTTTACCATAAATTCAGCGACTTTCAAGCATTTTTATCAGAATTACTGATGGAATTGAATTTTATGCTGAAAGCAACTTAAAAATGAAATTTTTGTATAGTATTGTGTCAATATATATTTTAAGTGTGAAAATCCATGTATTTTAGCTAAAAAGAAAGGTTTGTTTGAAAAGTCCTCTAAATGCTCCAAATCTTCGAAATATGCAGTAAAACATCATTTCACCATATTTTTCGATTTTATCAATGCTTTTGCAATTTTTAAAAATAGCTAAAGCATTGAAAAAATAGAAAAATATGGTAAAATGATGTTTTACATCATATTTCGACGATTTGGAGCATTTAGAACACTTTTCAATCAAACCTTTTTTTAGCTAAAATACATGGATTTTCACACTTGAAATATATATTGACTCAATACTACACTAAAATGACATATTTAAGTTACTTTCAGCATAAAATTCAATTCCATCAGTAATTCTGATAAAAAAGTTTGAAAATCCTTGAATTTTAGCTAAAAAATCAGGTTTGTCTGAAAAGTGTTCAAAATGTTCTAAATCGTCGAAATATGATGTAAAACATCATTTTGCCACATTTTTCGATTTTTTCAATGCTTTTTCTGTTTTTGAAAGATATATGAAATATTCAAAATTATTTCTGAATTTCATCGAAATTTTATGGGCTTTTTGAAAAATATATAATATACTTCAATATAATTGAAAAGGTTCGAAAATTTCAATTCTATCAGTAATTCTGATAAAAAAGTTTGAGAATCCATGATTTTTAGCTAAAAAATCAGCTTTGTCTGAAAATATTCTAAATGCTCTAAACCGACGAAACATGCAGTAAAACATCATTTTGCCACATTTTTCGATTTTTTCAATGCTTTTTCTGTTTTTGAAAAATATATGAAATATTCAAAATTATTTCTGAATTTCATCGAAATTTTATGGGCTTTTTAAAAAAATATGTAATATAATTCAAAATGTTGAAAAGCTTCGAAAATTTCAATTCCATTAGTAATTCTGATAAAAAAGTTTGAGAATCTGAATTTTAGCTAAAAAATCAGGTTTGTCTAAAATGTGTTCTTAATGCTCTAAATCGTCGAAATATGCAGTAAAACATCATTTTGCCATATTTTACGATTTTTTCAATGCTTTTGGTATTTTTAACAAAGATATGAAATATATAAAATACCTGAAATATATCAAATAACTGAAGCCTTGAAAAAATCGAAAAATATGTTAAAATGATATTTTATTGCATATTTCGACGATTTTCAGCATTTAGCAGTTTTCAATTAAACATTACTTTTTAGCTAAAATACATGGATTTTCACACTTGAAATATATATTAACACAATACTACACTACAATGTCATATTTAAGTTACTTTCAGCATAAAATTCAACTCCGTCAGTAATTCTGATAAAAAATTTTGAAAATCCATTAATTTTAGCTAAAAAATCAGGCTTGTTTGAAAAGTGTTCTAAATGCCCTAAATCGTCGAAATATGCAGAAAAACATCATTTTTCCCACATTTATCTATTTTTTCAATGCTTTTGGAAATTTAAAAAAATAAATGAAATATTTAAAATTATTTCTGATTTTCATCGAAATTTTATGGGCTTTTTGAAAAATATGTAATATACTTTAAAATGTTGAAAAGACTCGAAAATTTCAATTCCATTAGTAATTCTGATAAAAAAGTTTGAAAATCCATAAATTTTAATTAAAGAAATCATTGTTGTTTAAAAAGTGTTGTAAATGTTCCAAATCGTTGAAATATGAAGTGAAACATCATTTTAAAATATTTTTCGATTTTTTCAATGCTTCAGGTATTTCGTATATTTCAAGTGTTTCATATATTTCATATATTTTTCAAAAACACCAAAGGCATTGAAAAAAATCGAAAAAAATGACAAAATGATGTTTTACTGCATATTTCGACGATTTAAAGCATTTAGAACACTTTTCAGACAAATCCGATTTTTTAGCTAAAATTCATGGATTTTCAGACTTTTTTATCAGAATTACTGATGGAATTGAATTTCATGCTGAAAGTAACTTAAATATGTCATTTTAATGTAGTATTGAGTCAATATATATTTCAAGTGTGAAAATCCATATATTTTAGCTAAAAAAAGGTTTGATTGAAAAGTGTTCTAAATGCTCTAAATCGTCAAAATATGCAGTAAAACATCATTTTGCCACATTTTTCGATTTTTTCAATGCTTTTCGTATTTTTAAAAAATATATGAAATATTGAAAATCATTTCCGAATTACATCGAAATTTTATGGGCTTTTTGAAAAATATGTAATATACTTTAAAATGTTGAAAAGCCTCGAAAATTTCAATTATATGAGTAATTCTGATAATAAAGTTTGAAAATCCGTGAATTTTATCTAAAAAATCAGATTTGTCTGAAAAGTGTTCTAAATGCTTTAAATCCATGAATTTTGGCTAAAAAATCAGCTTTATCTGAAAAGTGTTCTAAATGCTCCAAATCGTCGAAATATGCAGTAAAACATCATTTTACCATATTTTTCGATTTTTTGAATGCTTCAGGTATTTCATATATTTCAGGTATTTCATATATTTCATACATTTTTTGAAAATACCAAAAGCATTGAAAAAATCGAAAATGTTTTACTTAATATATCGACGATTTAGAGCATTTAGAATACTTTTCACACAAACCTGATTTTTTAGCTAAAATTCATGGATTTTTAAACTTTTTTTATCAGAATTACTGATGGAATTGATTTTGATGCTGAAAGTAACTTCGAAAAATATGGTAAAATGATGTTTTATTGCATATTTCGACGATTTTCAGCATATAGAGCACTTTTCAATTAAACCTTACTTTTTAGCTAAAATACATGGATTTTCACACTTGAAATATATATTGACACAATACTACAATAAAATGTCATATTTAAGTTACTTTCAGCATAAAATTCAATTCCATGAGTAATTCTGGTAAAAAAGTTTGAAAATCCATGAATTTTATCTAAAAAATCAGATTTGTCTGAAAAGTGTTCTAAATGCTCTAAATCGTCCAAATATGCAGCAAAACATCATTTTGCCACATTTTTCGATTTTTTTTCAATTCTTTTGGTATTTTTAAAAAATATATGAAATATTAAAAATTATTTCCGAATTTCATCGAAATTTTATGGGCTTTTTGAAAAATATATATTATACTTTAAAATGTTGAAAAGCCTCGAAAATTTCAATTCCATTATTAATTCTGATAAAAAATTGAAAATCCATGAATTTTAGCTAAAAAATCAGCTTTGTCTGAAAATATTCTAAATGCTCTAAACCGACGAAACATGCAGTAAAACATCATTTTGCCATATTTTTCGATTTTTTGAAAGCTTTTGGTATTTTTAAAAAATATATGAAATATTTCGATGCTTTGGAGCATTAAGAGCACTTTTCAAACAAACCTTACTTTTAGCTAAAATACATGGATTTTCACACAATACAACACTAAAATGTCATATTTAAATTACTTTCAGCGTAAAATTCAATTCCATCAGTAATTTTGATAAAAAAGTTTGAAAATCCATGAATTTTAGCTAAAAAATCAGGTTTGTCGGAAAAGTGTTCTAAATGCTCTAAATATTCGAAATATGCAGAAAAACATCATTTTGCCACATTTTTCGATTTTTTCAATTCTTTTGCTATTTTTTTTTTTAAAAATGTATGAAATATTCAAAATTATTTCTGAATTTCATCGAAATTTTATTGCTTTTTGAAAAATATGTAATGTACTTTAAAATGTTGAAAAGCCTCGAAAATTTCAATTCCATTAGTAATTCTGATAAAAAAGTTTGAAAATCCAAGAGTTTTAGCTAAAAAATCAGGTTTGTCTGAAGTGTTCTAAATGCTCCAAATCGTCGAAATATGCAGTAAAACATCATTTTAGCATTTTTTTCGATTTTTTTTCAATGCTTAAGGTATTTTTAAAAATAGCAAAAGCATTGAAAAAATCGAAAAATACGGTAAAATGATGTTTTACTACATATTTCGACGATTTGAAGCATTTAGAGCACTTCTCTCACAAACCTTTATTTTTAGCTAAAATACATGTATTTTCGCAAGTCAACTATATATTGACACAATGCTATAGAAAAATGTCATATTTAAGTTACTTTCAGCCTAAAATTCAATTCTATTGGTGAATCTGATAAAAAAGTTTGAAAATCCATGAATTTTAACTAAAAAATCAGGTTTGTCTAAAAAGTGTTCTAAATGCTCGAAATCGTCGAAATATGCAGTAAAACGTCATTTTACCATATTTTTCGATTTTTTCAATGTTTCAGGTATTTTTGAAAATAGCAAAAGCATTGAAAAAATCGAAAAATGTGGTAAAATGATGTTTTACTGAATATTTCGACGATTTTCTGCATATAGAGCCATTTTCAATTAAACCTTACTTTTTATATATGGACACAATACTACACTAAAATGTCATATTTAAGTTACTTTCAGCATAAAATTCAATTCCATCAGTAATTGTGATAAAAAAATTTGAAAGTCCATGAATTTTAGCTAAAAAATCAGGTTTGTTTGAAGTGTTCTAAATGCTCTTAATCTTCGAAATATGCAGTAAAACATCATTTCACCATATTTTTCGATTTTATCAATGCTTTTGCAATTTTTAAAAAAATTGAAAAATATGGTAAAATGATGATTTACATCATATTTCGACGATTTGGAGCATTTAGAACACTTTTCAATCAAACCTTTTTTTAGCTAAAATACATGGATTTTCACACTTGAAATATATATTGAGTCAATACTACACTAAAATGACATATTTAAGTTACTTTCAGCATAAAATTCAATTCCATCAGTAATTCCGATAAAAAAGTTTGAAAATCCTTGAATTTTAGCTAAAAAATCAGGTTTGTCTGAAAAGTGTTCGAAATGTTCTAAATCGTCGAAATATGATGTAAAACATCATTTTGCCACATTTTTCGATTTTTTCAATGCTTTTTATGTTTTTGAAAGATATATGAAATATTCAAAATTATTTCTGAATTTCATCGAAATTATATGGGCTTTTTGAAAAATATATAATATACTTCAATATATTGAAAAGGTTCGAAAATTTCAATTCTATCAGTAATTCTGATAAAAAAGTTTGAGAATCCATGATTTTTAGCTAAAAAATCAGGTTTGTCTAAAATGTGTTCTAAATGTTCTAAAGCTTCGAAATATGCAGTAAAACATCATTTTGCCACATTTTTCGATTTTTTCAATGCTTTTTCTGTTTTTGAAAAATATATGAAATATTCAAAATTATTTCTGAATTTCTTCGAAATTTTATGGGCTTTTTAGAAAAATATGTAATATAATTCAAAATGTTGAAAAGCTTCGAAAATTTCAATTCCATTAGTAATTCTGATAAAAAAGTGTGAAAATCTCTGAATTTTAGCTAAAAAATCAGGTTTGTCTAAAATGTGTTCTTAATGCTCTAAATCGTCGAAATATGCAGTAAAACATCGTTTTGCCATATTTTTCGATTTTTTCAATGCTTTTGGTATTTTTAATAAAGATATGAAATATATAAAATACCTGAAATATATCAAATACCTGAAGCCTTGAAAAAATCGAAAAATATGGTAAAATGATGTTTTACTGCATATTTCGACGATTTTCAGCATTTAGCAATTTTAAATTAAACATTACTTTTTAGCTAAAATACATGGATTTTCACACTTGAAATATATATTAACACAATACTACACTACAATGTCATATTTAAGTGACTTTCAGCATAAAATTCAACTAAATCAGTAATTCTGATAAAAAATTTTGAAAATCCATTAATTTTAGCTAAAATATCAGGTTTGTTTGAAAAGTGTTCTAAATGCTCTAAATCGTCGAAATATGCAGAAAAACATCATTTTTCCCACATTTATCGATTTTTTTCAATGCTTTTGGAATTTTAAAAAAATAAATGAAATCGAAATTTTTTGGGCTTGTTGAAAAATATGCAATATACTTTAAAATGTTGAAAAGCCTCGAAAATTTCAATTCCATTAGTAATTCAGATAAAAAAGTTTGAAAATCCATGAATTTTTGCTAAAAAATCAGGTTTGTCTGAAAAGTGTTCTGAATACTCCAAATCGTCGAAATATGCAGTAAAACATCATTTTACCATATTTCTCGATTTTTTCAATGCTTCAGGTATTTTTAAAAATAGCAAAAGCATTGAAAAAATCGAAAAATACGGTAAAATGATGTTTTACTGCATATTTCGACGATTTTCAGCATTTAGAGCACTTTTCAATTAAACCTTACTTTTTAGCTAAAATACATGGATTTTCACACTTTAAACATATATTGATACAGTACTACACTAAAATGTCATATTTAAGTTAGTTTCAGCATAAAATTCAATTCCATCAGTAATTCTGATAAAAAAGTTTGAAAATCCATGAATTTCAGCTAAAAAATCAGGTTTGCCTGAAAAGTGTTCTAAATGCTACAAATCGTTGAAATATGAAGTGAAACATCATTTTACCATATTTTTCGATTTTTTCAAAGCTTCAGGTATTTTTGAAAATAGCAAAAGCGTTGAAAAAATCGAAAAATATGGTAAAATGATGCTTCACTGCATATTTCGACGATTTTCTGCATATTGAGCCATTTTCAATTAAACCTTACTTTTTATATATGGACACAATACTACACTAAAATGTCATATTTAAGTTACTTTCAGCATAAAATTCAATTCCATCAGTAATTGTGATAAAAAAATTTGAAAGTCCATGAATTTTAGCTAAAAAAATCAGGTTTGTTTGAAAAGTGTTCTAAATGCTCTAAATCTTCGAAATATGCAATAAAACATCATTTTGCCTCATTTTTCAATTTTTTCAATGTTTTCATGTTTTTAAAAAATATATGAAATATTCTAAATTATTTCTGAATATCATCGAAATTTTATGGGCTTTTTGAAAAATATGTAATATACTTTAAAATGTTGAAAAGCCTCGATTGTTTCAATTCCATTAGTAATTCTGATAAAAAAGTTTGAGAATCCATGAATTTTAGCTAACAAATCAGGTTTGTCTGATAAGTGTTCTAAATGCTCTAAATCGTCGAAATATGCAGTAAAACATCATTTTGCCATATTTTTCGATTTGTTTAATGCTTTAGGTATTTTTAAAAAATATATGAAATATATGAAATACCTGATGCATTAAAAAATCGAAAAATATGTTAAAATGATGTTTTACTGCATATTTTGACGATTTAGGGCATTTAGAACACTTTTCAGACAAACACGATTTTTTACCATAAATTCAGGGACTTTCAAGCATTTTTATCAGAATTACTGATGGAATTGAATTTTATGCTGAAAGCAACTTAAAAATGAAATTTTTGTATAGTATTGTGTCAATATATATTTCAAGTGTGAAAATCCATGTATTTTAGCTAAAAAGAAAGGTTTGTTTGAAAAGTCCTCTAAATGCTCCAAATCTTCGAAATATGCAGTAAAACATCATTTCACCATATTTTTCGATTTTATCAATGCTTTTGCAATTTTTAAAAATAGCTAAAGCATTGAAAAAATAGAAAAATATGGTAAAATGATGTTTTATATCATATTTCGACGATTTGGAGCATTTAGAACACTTTTCAATCAAACCTTTTTTTAGCTAAAATACATGGATTTTCACACTTGAAATATATATTGACTCAATACTACACTAAAATGACATATTTAAGTTACTTTCAGCATAAAATTCAATTCCATCAGTAATTCTGATAAAAAAGTTTGAAAATCCTTGAATTTTAGCTAAAAAATCAGGTTTGTCATAAAAGTGTTCAAAATGTCCTAAATCGTCGAAATATGATGTAAAACATCATTTTGCCACATTTTTCGATTTTTTCAATGCTTTTTCTGTTTTTGAAAGATATATGAAATATTCAAAATTATTTCTGAATTTCATCGAAATTTTATGGGCTTTTTGAAAAATATATAATATACTTCAATATATTGAAAAGGTTCGAAAATTTCAATTCTATCAGTAATTCTGATAAAAAAGTTTGAGAATCCATGATTTTTAGCTAAAAAATCAGGTTTGTCTAAAATGTGTTCTAAATGTTCTAAAGCTTCGAAATATGCAGTAAAACATCATTTTGCCACATTTTTCGATTTTTTCAATGCTTTTTCTGTTTTTGAAAAATATATGAAATATTCAAAATTATTTCTGAATTTCATCGAAATTTTATGGGCTTTTTAAAAAAATATGTAATATAATTCAAAATGTTGAAAAGCTTCGAAAATTTCAATTCCATTAGTAATTCTGATAAAAAAATGTGAAAATCTCTGAATTTTAGCTAAAAAATCAGGTTTGTCTAAAATGTGTTCTTAATGCTCTAAATCGTCGAAATAGGCAGTAAAACATCGTTTTGCCATATTTTTCGATTTTTTCAATGCTTTTGGTATTTTTAATAAAGATATGAAATATATAAAATACCTGAAATATATCAAATACCTGAAGCTTTGAAAAAATCGAAAAATATGGTAAAACGATTTTCAGCATTTAGCAGTTTTCAATTAAACATTACTTTTTAGCTAAAATACATGGATTTTCACACTTGAAATATATATTAACACAATACTACACTACAATGTCATATTTAAGTTACTTTCAGCATAAAATTCAACTAAATCAGTAATTCTGATAAAAAATTTTGAAAATCCATTAATTCTAGCTAAAAAATCAGGTTTGTTTGAAAAGTGTTCTAAATGCTCTAAATCGTCGAAATATGCAGAAAAACATCATTTTTCCCACATTTATCGATTTTTTTCAATGCTTTTGGAATTTTAAAAAAAATAAATGAAATATTCAAAATTATTTCTGATTTTAATCGAAATTTTATGGGCTTTTTGAAAAATATGTAATATACTTTAAAATGTTGAAAAGACTCGAAAATTTCAATTCCATTAGTAATTCTGATAAAAAAGTTTGAAAATCCATAAATTTTAATTAAAGAAATCATTGTTGTCTAAAAAGTGTTCTAAATGTTCCAAATCGTTGAAATATGAAGTGAAACATCATTTTAAAATATTTTTCGATTTTTTCAATGCTTCAGGTATTTCGTATATTTCAAGTGTTTCATATATTTCATATATTTTTCAAAAACACCAAAGGCATTGAAAAAAATCGAAAAAAATGACAAAATGATGTTTTACTGCATATTTCGACGATTTAAAGCATTTAGAACACTTTTCAGACAAATCCGATTTTTTAGCTAAAATTCATGGATTTTCAGACTTTTTTATCAGAATTACTGATGGAATTGAATTTCATGCTGAAAGTAACTTAAATATGTCATTTTAATGTAGTATTGAGTCAATATATATTTCAAGTGTGAAAATCCATATATTTTAGCTAAAAAAAGGTTTGATTGAAAAGTGTTCTAAATGCTCTAAATCGTCAAAATATTCAGTAAAACATCATTTTGCCACATTTTTCGATTTTTTCAATGCTTTTGATATTTTTAAAAAATATATGAAATATTGAAAATCATTTCCGAATTACATCGAAATTTTATGGGCTTTTTGAAAAATATGTAATATACTTTAAAATGTTGAAAAGCCTCGAAAATTTCAATTATATGAGTAATTCTGATAATAAAGTTTGAAAATCCGTGAATTTTATCTAAAAAATCAGATTTGTCTGAAAAGTGTTCTAAATGCTTTAAATCCATGAATTTTGGCTAAAAAATCAGCTTTATCTGAAAAGTGTTCTAAATGCTCCAAATCGTCGAAATATGCAGTAAAACATCATTTTACCATATTTTTCGATTTTTTCAATGCTTCAGGTATTTCATATATTTCAGGTATTTCATATATTTCATACATTTTTTGAAAATACCAAAAGCATTGAAAAAATCGAAAATGTTTTACTTAATATATCGACGATTTAGAGCATTTAGAATACTTTTCACACAAACCTGATTTTTTAGCTAAAATTCATGGATTTTTAAACTTTTTTTATCAGAATTACTGATGGAATTGATTTTGATGCTGAAAGTAACTTCGAAAAATATGGTAAAATGATGTTTTATTGCATATTTCGACGATTTTCAGCATATAGAGCACTTTTCAATTAAACCTTACTTTTTAGCTAAAATACATGGATTTTCACACTTGAAATATATATTGACACAATACTACAATAAAATGTCATATTTAAGTTACTTTCAGCATAAAATTCAATTCCATGAGTAATTCTGGTAAAAAAGTTTGAAAATCCATGAATTTTATCTAAAAAATCAGATTTGTCTGAAAAGTGTTCTAAATGCTCTAAATCGTCCAAATATGCAGCAAAACATCATTTTGCCACATTTTTCGATTTTTTTTCAATTCTTTTGGTATTTTTAAAAAATATATGAAATATTAAAAATTATTTCCGAATTTCATCGAAATTTTATGGGCTTTTTGAAAAATATATATTATACTTTAAAATGTTGAAAAGCCTCGAAAATTTCAATTCCATTATTAATTCTGATAAAAAATTGAAAATCCATGAATTTTAGCTAAAAAATCAGCTTTGTCTGAAAATATTCTAAATGCTCTAAACCGACGAAACATGCAGTAAAACATCATTTTGCCATATTTTTCGATTTTTTGAAAGCTTTTGGTATTTTTAAAAAATATATGAAATATTTCGATGCTTTGGAGCATTAAGAGCACTTTTCAAACAAACCTTACTTTTAGCTAAAATACATGGATTTTCACACAATACAACACTAAAATGTCATATTTAAATTACTTTCAGCGTAAAATTCAATTCCATCAGTAATTTTGATAAAAAAGTTTGAAAATCCATGAATTTTAGCTAAAAAATCAGGTTTGTCGGAAAAGTGTTCTAAATGCTCTAAATATTCGAAATATGCAGAAAAACATCATTTTGCCACATTTTTCGATTTTTTCAATTCTTTTGCTATTTTTTTTTTTAAAAATGTATGAAATATTCAAAATTATTTCTGAATTTCATCGAAATTTTATTGCTTTTTGAAAAATATGTAATGTACTTTAAAATGTTGAAAAGCCTCGAAAATTTCAATTCCATTAGTAATTCTGATAAAAAAGTTTGAAAATCCAAGAGTTTTAGCTAAAAAATCAGGTTTGTCTGAAGTGTTCTAAATGCTCCAAATCGTCGAAATATGCAGTAAAACATCATTTTAGCATTTTTTTCGATTTTTTTTCAATGTTTAAGGTATTTTTAAAAATAGCAAAAGCATTGAAAAAATCGAAAAATACGGTAAAATGATGTTTTACTACATATTTCGACGATTTGAAGCATTTAGAGCACTTCTCTCACAAACCTTTATTTTTAGCTAAAATACATGTATTTTCGCAAGTCAACTATATATTGACACAATGCTATAGAAAAATGTCATATTTAAGTTACTTTCAGCCTAAAATTCAATTCTATTGGTGAATCTGATAAAAAAGTTTGAAAATCCATGAATTTTAACTAAAAAATCAGGTTTGTCTAAAAAGTGTTCTAAATGCTCGAAATCGTCGAAATATGCAGTAAAACGTCATTTTACCATATTTTTCGATTTTTTCAATGTTTCAGGTATTTTTGAAAATAGCAAAAGCATTGAAAAAATCGAAAAATGTGGTAAAATGATGTTTTACTGAATATTTCGACGATTTTCTGCATATAGAGCCATTTTCAATAAAACCTTACTTTATATATATGGACACAATACTACACTAAAATGTCATATTTAAGTTACTTTCAGCATAAAATTCAATTCCATCAAGAATTGTGATAAAAAAATTTGAAAGTCCATGAATTTTAGCTAAAAAATCAGGTTTGTTTGAAGTGTTCTAAATGCTCTTAATCTTCGAAATATGCAGTAAAACATCATTTCACCATATTTTTCGATTTTATCAATGCTTTTGCAATTTTTAAAAAAATTGAAAAATATGGTAAAATGATGATTTACATCATATTTCGACGATTTGGAGCATTTAGAACACTTTTCAATCAAACCTTTTTTTAGCTAAAATACATGGATTTTCACACTTGAAATATATATTGAGTCAATACTACACTAAAATGACATATTTAAGTTACTTTCAGCATAAAATTCAATTCCATCAGTAATTCCGATAAAAAAGTTTGAAAATCCTTGAATTTTAGCTAAAAAATCAGGTTTGTCTGAAAAGTGTTCGAAATGTTCTAAATCGTCGAAATATGATGTAAAACATCATTTTGCCACATTTTTCGATTTTTTCAATGCTTTTTATGTTTTTGAAAGATATATGAAATATTCAAAATTATTTCTGAATTTCATCGAAATTATATGGGCTTTTTGAAAAATATATAATATACTTCAATATATTGAAAAGGTTCGAAAATTTCAATTCTATCAGTAATTCTGATAAAAAAGTTTGAGAATCCATGATTTTTAGCTAAAAAATCAGGTTTGTCTAAAATGTGTTCTAAATGTTCTAAAGCTTCGAAATATGCAGTAAAACATCATTTTGCCACATTTTTCGATTTTTTCAATGCTTTTTCTGTTTTTGAAAAATATATGAAATATTCAAAATTATTTCTGAATTTCTTCGAAATTTTATGGGCTTTTTAGAAAAATATGTAATATAATTCAAAATGTTGAAAAGCTTCGAAAATTTCAATTCCATTAGTAATTCTGATAAAAAAGTGTGAAAATCTGAATTTTAGCTAAAAAATCAGGTTTGTCTAAAATGTGTTCTTAATGCTCTAAATCGTCGAAATATGCAGTAAAACATCGTTTTGCCATATTTTTCGATTTTTTCAATGCTTTTGGTATTTTTAATAAAGATATGAAATATATAAAATACCTGAAATATATCAAATACCTGAAGCCTTGAAAAAATCGAAAAATATGGTAAAATGATGTTTTACTGCATATTTCGACGATTTTCAGCATTTAGCAATTTTAAATTAAACATTACTTTTTAGCTAAAATACATGGATTTTCACACTTGAAATATATATTAACACAATACTACACTACAATGTCATATTTAAGTGACTTTCAGCATAAAATTCAACTAAATCAGTAATTCTGATAAAAAATTTTGAAAATCCATTAATTTTAGCTAAAATATCAGGTTTGTTTGAAAAGTGTTCTAAATGCTCTAAATCGTCGAAATATGCAGAAAAACATCATTTTTCCCACATTTATCGATTTTTTTCAATGCTTTTGGAATTTTAAAAAAATAAATGAAATCGAAATTTTTTGGGCTTGTTGAAAAATATGCAATATACTTTAAAATGTTGAAAAGCCTCGAAAATTTCAATTCCATTAGTAATTCAGATAAAAAAGTTTGAAAATCCATGAATTTTTGCTAAAAAATCAGGTTTGTCTGAAAAGTGTTCTGAATACTCCAAATCGTCGAAATATGCAGTAAAACATCATTTTACCATATTTCTCGATTTTTTCAATGCTTCAGGTATTTTTAAAAATAGCAAAAGCATTGAAAAAATCGAAAAATACGGTAAAATGATGTTTTACTGCATATTTCGACGATTTTCAGCATTTAGAGCACTTTTCAATTAAACCTTACTTTTTAGCTAAAATACATGGATTTTCACACTTTAAACATATATTGATACAGTACTACACTAAAATGTCATATTTAAGTTAGTTTCAGCATAAAATTCAATTCCATCAGTAATTCTGATAAAAAAGTTTGAAAATCCATGAATTTCAGCTAAAAAATCAGGTTTGCCTGAAAAGTGTTCTAAATGCTACAAATCGTTGAAATATGAAGTGAAACATCATTTTACCATATTTTTCGATTTTTTCAAAGCTTCAGGTATTTTTGAAAATAGCAAAAGCGTTGAAAAAATCGAAAAATATGGTAAAATGATGCTTCACTGCATATTTCGACGATTTTCTGCATATTGAGCCATTTTCAATTAAACCTTACTTTTTATATATGGACACAATACTACACTAAAATGTCATATTTAAGTTACTTTCAGCATAAAATTCAATTCCATCAGTAATTGTGATAAAAAAATTTGAAAGTCCATGAATTTTAGCTAAAAAAATCAGGTTTGTTTGAAAAGTGTTCTAAATGCTCTAAATCTTCGAAATATGCAATAAAACATCATTTTGCCTCATTTTTCAATTTTTTCAATGTTTTCATGTTTTTAAAAAATATATGAAATATTCTAAATTATTTCTGAATATCATCGAAATTTTATGGGCTTTTTGAAAAATATGTAATATACTTTAAAATGTTGAAAAGCCTCGATTGTTTCAATTCCATTAGTAATTCTGATAAAAAAGTTTGAGAATCCATGAATTTTAGCTAACAAATCAGGTTTGTCTGATAAGTGTTCTAAATACTCTAAATCGTCGAAATATGCAGTAAAACATCATTTTGCCATATTTTTCGATTTGTTTAATGCTTTAGGTATTTTTAAAAAATATATGAAATATATGAAATACCTGATGCATTAAAAAATCGAAAAATATGTTAAAATGATGTTTTACTGCATATTTTGACGATTTAGGGCATTCAGAACACTTTTCAGACAAACACGAGTTTTTACCATAAATTCAGGGACTTTCAAGCATTTTTATCAGAATTACTGATGGAATTGAATTTTATGCTGAAAGCAACTTAAAAATGAAATTTTTGTATAGTATTGTGTCAATATATATTTCAAGTGTGAAAATCCATGTATTTTAGCTAAAAAGAAAGGTTTGTTTGAAAAGTCCTCTAAATGCTCCAAATCTTCGAAATATGCAGTAAAACATCATTTCACCATATTTTTCGATTTTATCAATGCTTTTGCAATTTTTAAAAATAGCTAAAGCATTGAAAAAATAGAAAAATATGGTAAAATGATGTTTTATATCATATTTCGACGATTTGGAGCATTTAGAACACTTTTCAATCAAACCTTTTTTTAGCTAAAATACATGGATTTTCACACTTGAAATATATATTGACTCAATACTACACTAAAATGACATATTTAAGTTACTTTCAGCATAAAATTCAATTCCATCAGTAATTCTGATAAAAAAGTTTGAAAATCCTTGAATTTTAGCTAAAAAATCAGGTTTGTCATAAAAGTGTTCAAAATGTCCTAAATCGTCGAAATATGATGTAAAACATCATTTTGCCACATTTTTCGATTTTTTCAATGCTTTTTCTGTTTTTGAAAGATATATGAAATATTCAAAATTATTTCTGAATTTCATCGAAATTTTATGGGCTTTTTGAAAAATATATAATATACTTCAATATATTGAAAAGGTTCGAAAATTTCAATTCTATCAGTAATTCTGATAAAAAAGTTTGAGAATCCATGATTTTTAGCTAAAAAATCAGGTTTGTCTAAAATGTGTTCTAAATGTTCTAAAGCTTCGAAATATTCAGTAAAACATCATTTTGCCACATTTTTCGATTTTTTCAATGCTTTTTCTGTTTTTGAAAAATATATGAAATATTCAAAATTATTTCTGAATTTCATCGAAATTTTATGGGCTTTTTAAAAAAATATGTAATATAATTCAAAATGTTGAAAAGCTTCGAAAATTTCAATTCCAATAGTAATTCTGATAAAAAAATGTGAAAATCTCTGAATTTTAGCTAAAAAATCAGGTTTGTCTAAAATGTGTTCTTAATGCTCTAAATC
>NW_027195991.1:77500-118000 GCF_038502225.1 Cherax quadricarinatus | reverse complement strand
TAGCTCCCCCACCCAGGAGAAGCTGAGAAATTAAAATTTTAAAATTCCTTTTATGGTTCACTCAGTACAAATTTTTTATACTTATTTACTAATTTAAAAGTATTTGCGAGAGTTTTATTTTATATAGATGAATAACCTCCATCAAAACTATTAAATATTATCTCCTTTTCATTTTTATTTATTTATTTGTCCTTTGCATTTTACACTCAAAGTCTAACAAGCGCATAAACACACAAATATGTAAGTATTTTCATATCCATTTAAATGTTTCAACACACTTATGCAGACACTATTACAAATACGTGCACATGTAAGACAAAAAATGTTGGTTTATAGTATTTTGACGACATTCTTTGTGAAACATGTCAAAATAAAAAAATGGGACACGTTTGTGACACTAGTGGAGGACTGTGTCTCATGTGTTGATGTTATTATGTATGAATGAATGAAAGTGATGTTTGTGTTATTGTGTATGACTCTCATGTGTACATGTTATTGTGTGTTAATGAATGTCGTGTGTATATGTTATGTATAATAATAATTAATCCTCAATAAAATTGAATCCTCGACCTTGGGGAGAATTCTTCTTTACAGGGATTAATTACACTGCAACAAAATTTCACTTTTGTCGTGTTCCCGGGAAATAAGCATCATTTTCCAATTCTTTATAACTAAACAAAATTAAAAAAAATAATTTTGATCCTTTTATGGTTAGGGCACTTCTGGAACACTTTCAAGAAAGACTGGTGTAAAACTATTATATTCTAAGGTTTTGCTTGACAAATATAAAAACAGGGGCTCACAAACCAGCATTCAGTTCAGCTCTGGCTGCCTGAGAAGACACATCAAAAGAAGTGAACTGGTATGAAGAGTTTGCAATCATTCTCCAGATGCATTCTGCTACATATGTGGTCAATTTATTAAGACAAGAGCAAAGAAGTTCTCTGTAACAGCATCTAAGAAATGTGTGAAGCTTACAAAGCATATTTTGGCATGTCAGTTGTGGACCAAGAGAAGACCTGGGCGCCTCATGTTGCTTGTGAACGTTGTAAGAAAACATTGTAAGGTAAGAAAGTCATTAGTTATATGAAGGAACATTTTTTTAAATGAAATGCATGTAACTGAAACTAATTCTTGTTATTTTACAGGATGGTATAGAGGAAAAAAAAGAGTCATGAAGTTTGGTGTTCCTAGAATATGACGTGAACCCACTGATCACTCTACCAACTGCTGCTTCTGTCTGGTGGATCCTTCCTAACACCGAACTGGGAAAATGCACCTGCTATTTCTTATCCAGACCTTCCCTCTTCTCTTGCACCAGTACCACACAGTGCTGATCTTCCTGTACCTATACCTCCAGAAAGAAGTCAACCGTCAGAAGAAGAAAGCAGCAAATCAGAATACGAAGGGCACGGTGAACAAGACTATGATCTCAAAGTTGCAGATGTTGGGGGAAATCCTTACTACCCAAACCAAACAGACATCAATGATCTTATCAGAGATCTTGGTTTGACAAAGTCAAATGCTGAGCTTTTGATTTCAAGGCTCAAAGAGTGTGACTTGGTGGATGAAAGTGTGCAAGTGACAAACCAAAGAAAACGTTTCCAACATTTCGCAAGCTTCTTCACTAATGAAGACAGGTTGTGCTACTGTAATGATGTATCAGGCCTGTTTGGTACAATTGGAATTGCATGCAATCCAGATGAGTGGAGACTCTTCATTGACAGCTCCTCCAGAAGCCTAAAAGCTGTATGTCTGCACAATGGGAACAAGTATCCATCTCTTCCCTTGGCTCATTCAGTGCATCTTAAGGACTACAACAGTGTCAAACTTCTACTGGAAGCTTTGAACTATGATAAGAATGGCTGGGAGGTTATTGGAGACTTCAAAATAGTGGCATTTTTTTTATAAGACTCCAAGGAGGTTTTACCAAGTTTCCCAGCATAATTACCAGAGGAAGTACTGGCCTCAAAAGAATTGAGTTCACAGTAGGAAGACATAATATCAAACATAAACCATTGGTGGTGCCTCAAAATGTTCTGTTCCCTGCATTACACATCAAACTAGGACTAATGAAACAGCTTGTTACAGTTCTTGACGAAGAGTCTATAGCCTTCAAGTATCTTCAAGACTTCTTTCCCAAGCTATCATAGGCAAAGGTGAAGGATGGCATCTTCACTGGACCAAATATTAGGAAAATCATGGAGTGCTCAGAATTTCCAAAGAAGCTCATAGAGAAGGAAAAGGAAGCCTGTGAGTTTTTTTTTTTTTGCTGTAGCACAGGCTCTCTGGGCAACAACAAGGCTGACAATTATGTGGAACTTATTGAAATCTTAGTAACTGCTATGGTCAGATGGGCTGTAAGTTGTCTCTTGAGGTCCATATCCTTGACGTCATCTTGACAATTTCAAGGAGAATATGGGAGCATATTCAGAGGAGCACTGGGATCGCTCCCATCAAGTTATAATGGACTTTGAACATAGATATTAGGAATCTTAAAACGAAAACATGATGGGAGACTACATTTGGGGGCTTAAACGGGAGTGATTTGTTACATGCTCGCAAGTTTAGAAAAACTGCTCATTTTCAACTTTGTAAATATGTCTCTGAAAGTTTAAAATAAAGTTCGTGTAAATTTTATTTTATTTATGAAATTTTATTTATTATATAATATGTTTTTGTTTTACATTCAAAACTAGCAAAAAATATTGAAATTTAGCCATTTTTTGTCAAAAAATCATCCTGTAAGGCACAAAAGCAAAGTTTAAAAGGAATAATGGGCATTTTCTACATTTTTTTTTTTTGCAATAAAAGGAGTTGGAAAATAACACTTTTATACCAGGAAGAAAAATTGTGTTACACAGTGACTAATCAGTGTTAGCTCTGTTGGCTCTGTTATTTGCTCGTTCAAGGTGAATTTGGTGCAAAGATTTAATAACTTACGTGTGTGTGAATTTTCATTTGAGTTGCCTCTTGGGATTATCTCTGCTAAGACATTATTTGCTACATCCCTCCATTTTTTGTGTTTTAAGTTGAAATCCTCCAGCAGCAAGATGCTTCGGGCAGCAGCTGGAAGATTTTCCAGACTGTGGTCAATTTTCAAAAGTTATTCCTGGCTGCAGACATCCACAACTGGTAACTGGCTGCAGACATCAACAACTGGTAACTGGCTGCAGGCATCTACAACTGGTAACTGGCTGCAGGCATCCACAACTGGTAACTGGCTGCAGACATCCACAACTGGTAACTGGCTGCAGACATCCACAACTGATAACTAGCTGCAGACATCAACAACTGGTAACTGGCTGCAGGCATCCACAACTGGTAACTGGCTGCAGATATCCACAACTGGTAACTGGCTGCAGACATCCACAACTAGTAACTGGCTGCAGACATCCACAGCTGGTAATTGGCTGCAGACATCTACAGCTGGTAACTGGCTGCAGACATCCACAACTGGTAACTGGCTGCAGACATCCACAACTGGTAACTGGCTGCAGACATCCACAACTGGTAACTGGCCGCAGGCATCCACAACTGGTAACTGTCTGAAGGCATCCACAACTGGTAACTGGCTGCAGACATCCACAACTGGTAATTGGCTGCAGACATCCACAACTGGTAACTGGCTGCAGATATCCACAACTGGTAACTGGCTGCAGATATCCACAACTGGTAACTGGCTGCAGACATCCACAACTGGTAACTGGCTGCAGGCATACACAACTGGTATCTGGCTGCAGGCATCCACAACTGGTAACTGGTTGCAGACATCCACAACTGGTAATTGGCTGCAGACATCCACAACTGGTAACTAGCTGCAGACATCCACAACTGGTAACTGGCTGCAGACATCCCCAACTGGTATCTGGCTGCAAACATCAACAACTGGTAACTGGCTGCAGGCATCTACAACTGGTAACTGGCTGCAGGCATCCACAACTGGTAACTGGCTGCAGACATCCACAACTGGTAACTGGCTGCAGACATCCACAACTGATAACTGGCTGCAGACATCAACAACTGGTAACTGGCTGAAGGCATCCACAACTGGTAACTGGCTGCAGATATCCACAACTGGTAACTGGCTGCAGACATCCACAACTAGTAACTGGCTGCAGACATCCACTGCTGGTAATTGGCTGCAGACATCCACAGCTGGTAATTGGCTGCAGACATCCACAACTGGTAACTGGCTGCAGACATCTACAGCTGGTAACTGGCTGCAGACATCCACAACTGGTAACTGGCTGCAGACATCCACAACTGGTAACTGGCTGCAGACATCCACAACTGGTAACTGGCTGCAGGCATCCACAACTGGTAACTGTCTGAAGGCATCCACAACTGGTAACTGGGTGCAGACATCCACAACTGGTAATTGGCTGCAGACATCCACAACTGGTAACTGGCTGCAGATATCCACAACTGGTAACTGGCTGCAGATATCCACAACTGGTAACTGGCTGCAGACATCCAAAACTGGTAATTGGCTGCAGACATCCACAACTGGTAACTGACTGCAGACATCAACAACTGGTAACTGGCTGCAGGCATCTATAACTGGTAACTGGCTGCAGGCATCCACAACTGGCAACTGGCTGCAGATATCCACAACTTATAACTGGCTGCAGACATCCACAACTGGTAACTGGCTGCAGACATCCACAGCTGGTAGCTGGCTGCAGACATCCACAGATGGTAGATGGCTGCAGACATCCACAGCTGGTAACTGGCTGCAGACATCCACAACTGGTAACTGGCTGCAGACATCAACAACTGGTAACTGGCTGCAGACATCCACAACTGGTAACTGGCTGCAGACATCCACAACTGGTAACTGGCTGCAGACATCCACAACTGGTAACTGGCTGCAGACATCCACAACTGGTAACTGGCTGCAGACATCCACAACTGGTAACTGTCTGAAGGCATCCACAACTGGTTGCTGGCTGCAGACATCCACAACTGTTAATTTGCTGCAGACATCCACAAGTGGTAACTGGCTGCAGATATCCACAACTTGTAACTGGCTGCAGATATCCAAAACTGGTAACTGGCTGCAGACATCTACAACTGGTAACTGGCTGCAGACATCCACAACTGGTAACTGGCTGCATACATCAACAACTGGTAACTGGCTGCAGGCATCCACAACTGGCAACTGGCTGCAGATATCCACAACTGGTAACTGGCTGCAGACATCCACAACTGGTAACTGGCTGCAGACATCCACAGCTGGTAATTGGCTGCAGACATCCATAACTGGTAACTGGCTGCAGACATCCACAACTGGTAACTGGCTGCAGACATCCACAACTGGTAACTGGCTGCAGATATCCACAACTGGTAACTGGCTGGAGACATCAACAACTGGTAACTGGCTGCAGGCATCCACAACTGGTAACTTACTGCAGACATCCACAACTGGTAACTGGCTGCAGACATCCACAACTGATAACTGGCTGCAGACATCCACAGCTGGTAACTGGCTGCAGACATCCACAGCTGGTAACTGGCTGCACACATCCACAACTAGTAACTGGCTGCAGACATCCACAACTTGTAACTGGCTGCAGACATCCACAGCTGGTAACTGGCTGCACACATCCACAACTAGTAACTGGCTGCAGACATCCACAACTGGTAACTGGGTGCAGACATCCACAACTAGTAACTGGCTGCAGATATCTACAACTTGTAACTGGGTGCAGATATCCACAGCTGGTAACTGGCTGCAGACATCCACAACTAGTAACTGGCTGCAGACATCCACAACTTGTAACTGGGTGCAGACATCCACAACTAGTAACTGGCTGCAGACAACTACAACTGGTAACTGGGTGCAAATATCCAACTAGTAACTGGCTGCAGACATCCACAACTGGTAACTGGGTGCAGACATCCACAACTAGTAACTGGCTGCAGATATCTACAACTGGTAACTGGCTGCAGACATCAAATATTCAAATAAAAATATTATTCGGAAAAAATACAATTATAAGAAGAAAAGCTGTGCATAACTGCGTCATTCTGATGACTTCATAACATTTAATAATACCGATGAAACCAACAATATAATGAACGTGTTTTTTAATTTATTCATAAGTGAATTCCACCCTCATGGATCTCGGTCACAGATTTTGTTCCTGGTCGAACATTGTCTCCCATTATTGTTGTTATGTGACTGCTGAGTCTAAACGTGTATCTCTACTGAGTAAATATACTGCATCTCCCACCATTTTCACAAAATATAGCAATTATAATACATTATCCATGAAGGGAACTTACAGATAATAAGTTGGTGGAGGATATAACGTAGAGGCCGCGAGGCTGAGTTACAACACCAAACTCATTCATCTTGGTAATCCTCTCAACCTATTCATTATACAAATAAAAAATATAGTTTAATGCATATATAAAATTAATAATAATAATAATAATAATAATAATAATAATAATAATAATAATAATAATAATAATAATAATAATAATAATAATAATAATAATTATTATTATTATTATTATTATATAAATAATTTTATTATAATATAATACTGTTCACACTGCATATTTTCTGAAGAGTATATCTTTCCTGATGTATGTGAGATTGGAGTAACAGTGCGTGTACACTGTACACAGTGTACACAGTGTACACAGTGTATACAGTGTACACAGTGTACACAGTGTACACAGTGTATACAGTGTACACAGTGTATACAGTGTACACAGTGTACACAGTGTACACAGTGTACACAGTGTACACAGTGTATACAGTGTACACAGTGTACATTAACAAAATGTGTATTTCTCCTCTGAGAGTTTACTTTAATCTTTTTTTTTAATTAAAATAAGTATTTTTCTCAGCCTCGTCTACCCAATACAAAATTAAAAGTCCAGGGTGGTCATAAAATTTTAAAGAAACAAAATAAAAAAGCATGTATATGAAAACATGTATGTATGTAGAGTTTCATGTGTAGACATATGTGTATGTAAGTGTGCATATACATGCTTATATGTATACACTAAATGGCCACTTTATTAGGTACGCCATCCTTGAACTGGACAGGGTTCCTTTCCTCGTACAGAACTGCCTGAATCACGTAAGCTGTGGCATTCAAAAGATTGTCAGTTAGAGTTATTGGACCTAATGTGAGCTAGGAAAACATTCCTGACACCACCATCAGCCTGAACCGCTGACTAAAGGCAGGATGGATCCTGCCGTATTGCACCGTATTGCAACAGGAACTTGCGATACGTCAGACATGGCAACATTTTTCCAGTATTCAACTGTCAAGTTTGGGCGAACCTTTGCGCAATGTACGTAGCCTCTGTTTTCTGTTCTTAGTTGACAGTAGTAAATCCCGACGTTGCCTTCTGCTGCTCTATCCCATCCATTTAAAGGTTGGATGTATTTTGCGATAAGAGGAAGTTCTTCTGAATAACACATTTGTAACATGTTTATTTGAGTTAATGTCTCCTTCGTGTCTACTTGAACCAGTCTGGCCACTCTTCTCTGACCTTTCTTATTAAAAGGTCGTTTTTGCTCACAGAAATGCCTCTCATTCAATGTTTTGTTTTTCACAGACTCGACCTACCACAGCTCCACTTCATCTGTCTACAGTATATTAGCTTCTCCATGAATATGCTGCAGTTTTACCTATACTGATGAACTAAATACATCGACCCGGAACTAATATTCATTATAAAATCAACACTACTTTATGAAAGATTCGATTATATTAGTTTCAACTAAAGACGTGTTTGGTACAACCTTCTCTGTCTTTTTAAAATAAGTTAATTGATTAAAATCTCTTACATAAATAGAGAATCAGACTCTTGTCCTGTTCTAATGTTATATTGATGTTGTAATCTTAGTTCAAGACTTTTTCCAGTTCAACCATAATTAATTTTATTGAAGTTCTTTCAGGGAATCTTATATATATATATATATATATATATTATATATATATATATATATATATATCTCAATAACAACACTGCGACTAGCGAAGGACTCGAACCCATGTCATTTTGGCCCGCCTCATGGTGAGTGAAAAGCATACGGCGCTCTAACCCACAGGACCACCCAATCCTACAATGATCACGCACCCAGCAGAGCTGGGTGCGTGATCATTGCGTGATCTAGTCGAGGACTCGAACCCGTGTCGTTTGTCCTCGGATCACAGTAAAACACCTAGCTCTACTGAGTGCGTGATCTTTGTTGGATTGGGCGGTCCTGTGGGTTAGAGCGTCGTGTGATTTTCGTTCACCATGAGGCGGGTTAAAACGACACGGGTTCGAGTCCTTGGCTAGTCACAGTGTTATTGATTAAATACCACTCGTTCATGGTTACAGTAATACATATACTCTTTGTGGAGGCTAGTACACCAAGCGGGGAGTCGAATGAAATTAATTCTGAGGAAGGAACATCACCGTATGTCTTCGGATCTAGGTGAAACACCTAACATTAATACACAAAAGTATACATATGCACATTTGTGCATATAAAATAGTGGACTTAAGTGTTGTATATATATAGGGGTAACCTCAAGCAGTTGTCAACTAGTAAGTATATCTCATGACTTCGTGCAAAAAGAACTACGCAGGTTAAACCCAACTAAAAGTATCGGCCAAGTAACATCCAGGCTAAGTTCCTAAAAGATGGTGCCTCTGAATTGCCAATCCCCATTGCTCACAATAAATTTGTCCATCACCACTAATACTGTACCAGAGGGGTTCAAGGAGGTCAGAGTTACTCCTGTCTTCAAGAAAAATAGTAGTCAATAGTTGTCAAAATCAACAAAACAGAATCAGAACCCCTGCTGATAGCATGTAGAGTTCCCCAAGGCAGTATTCTGGGTTTTTATTATTCTTATGTTGTGTAAATGACATGCGTATCAGTGTCAAATGCAAACTGCTACTGTATGAGGATGACACTGCTCTGTTAGTGTCAGGTAAAGCCCCACAAGATATAGCTAATGTAATAACACTAGAACTGGAGTCCTTCAGCAAATGGTTAGTAGACAACAAACTATCATTACACCTTGGGAAAACTGAAGTCATAGTCTTTGGCACGAAACAAAAACTGAGAAGGGTAAATAATTTTAATGTCTGTTGTAATTGGGAACCCATTACTTCAGTTTCCTCAGTAAAATATATGCATGTCAGGAGAACTGATCAGGAACATACTGAAGTTCCTCTACAGACAAGCACACTGTCTACCTACGCTTGCTCTTCATGGTGCCTTGAGAAAAAAACCTGAAAGATAAACAGCAAACCACCCAGAACAAAATGGCAAGATTCATGGTGGACCTGCGTCCAAGAAAACATGTAGGCCAGGATGAATTACAACAGTTGGATATGCTGAATATTGAAGCAAGTTTTTAAAATTGCTCACAAACAGTGTGAGCTGCTAATTTTGTTAAGGCAATCATAGTACTTGAGAGTGAGAGCACAACTTTGTAGTACCCACAGTCAGTAGCCAGGCTTCAAACACCTTTTATTGTACAGCAATAAATGAATGGAACAAAATACCTGCACATGTCAAAGCCAGTCATAGTGTGAACCAGTTCAAGAAGAGAGCCAAAAGGTAACTAATAAATATAGCGACAGAAAGGGAGGAGAATGTTTTTTATTTTTTATTTTTTATTTTTTTTAGCTAACACATGTAAATGCAAATAACTCTTTTGACCTTATTCTTAGTATATATCCTTTATATTATAACAAAAAGATATTATATCCTTTATAGTGTAATGTTACACTCCAAGTATTGTAACAACTATTTCCTTCTTTTTAGAGCATAACAATTTTGGTCAGAGAGGTTAGGGTAATAATAATGATCCTCCGGAATGCCTAATTTTAATTAAGTATATTCATAATATAACAAAAGCCAGTTATAATATACGAATTATCGTATATAAGTTAAGAATACATGTTTTTTCTGTAGTATCCAACATATACATAAGGCTTTCAAAACAGAGGATTAGGAGGATATCCTAGATATAACATATATATAAATGGAGATTATTTTATACATTAAAGTCTTGTTTCCCAATTGGAAGCAGTCAGAATAAAACAGAATATGTCCAGGCCGGCTAATAAATCTTGGCCAGTTACCAGAGACGAGCAGGAGTGTTCTCGTTGGCTGCTACTTCTTCACTGCTCGTCCCTCAACCTTGAGCATACAGGTAAAGTGGGTCACGTGACGTGACTCACCAACACTCAGTAGAGTAGTTGAACATAAAGGGGGGGGGGAAAGGGGGGGTATAACCATCGAACATCACGGCTAACTACACACCGGCACACCGGGCGGCAGGCAGGTTACTATAGCTCCAATTAAACTTATCATGGCCATGTTACATAAATTATAATTGTTAATAAGAATTAATCTTAATAATACAAGGACGTTCATTTCCAATTTAGCTATTAAAGGAAATGACCGCAATGTAATATTAAAGGAAGGTTAACCATAGGGGCATGACATGTAATAATAAGGTATTAAAAGGTTCTCAATGGAAATAAGTCACTCTGTCTGACTTTTTTGGGTTATCTTAGGTTCTCTACACATATGCTACTATGTATGATAATCAATACTTACTTACCTAAGAGGTTTAGAGTGTCTTCTGGCCGTCTAATTGTTTCGTCGAGGTAGGTTGTTCGTGAGTCTTGGTGGGTTTCTCGTCGGTCAATATGCCTGTCACTGAGCTCTTTCCAGAACACCGTCAGCGCCGGGGTGCCAGTCCCGATGTGCAGAGACTCGCTTGTAGGAAAGTCATCTCACACCAAGCCCAGCACCCAACGCAATGCACGAATCTGAATTCGCTGCAGTTTCGCTGCAGCTAGTAAGAGGTGTATATGCGACAAGTGGCTGTATGAGGGCCTTTGAGCTTGTGTAGTCTCCCAAGGGCGGTATGGGCTATCACTCTCTTGACGTTCATGTAGGAGTGAAGTCTGAGAATGGAGTCAAAGTTAACTCTAGGACCATGATATTGCGTGTTCGTGGAATGGGTGTTCTTGTAGTGGTGGTTCTGAGTTCGACAGGTAGTGGTGGGCTTCCTTTTGGGAAGAAGTAAGCAATGTTAGATTTATTGGCATTGGCTTTAAAGCACAAGAATCTCCCAGGCACTGATCCTGTCGACCTCGCGTTATGTTCTAAATGACAGATATCTGCATTGTTCGTGTGCGGTGAGTTGTGTAATGTCACCTACTTTTACTAACCTAGTCGTACTCACCTTCGTGTATCAACCTAAGCATTATTGTGTTCCAAAAGCATTATTATTATTATTATTATTATTATTATTATTATTATTATTATTATTATTATTATTATTATTATTATTTTTATTATTTCTGGTATTGTTGTTATTATTATTATTATATGTTTAAACATATATTTAATAATTGACTCTGTACAAAATTATTAATATATTCTGTAAAATGGATAAAACTAATCAGCAGTCATGGATAAAAGTTATGCTTTCAGACAGAACATCTGGACTGCCTCCAGCCTCCTCCTTGCTGCAACATCACAACATCTGGACTGCCTCCAGCCTCCTCCTTGCTGCAACATCACAACATCTGGACTGCCTCCAGCCTCCTCCTTGCTGCAACATCACAACATCTGGACTGCCTCCAGCCTCATTCTTGCTACAACATCACAACATCTGGACTGCCTCCAGCCTCCTCCTTGCTGCAACATCACAACATCTGGACTGCCTCCAGCCTCCTCCTTGCTGCAACATCACAACATCTGGACTGCCTCCAGCCTCCTCCTTGCTGCAACATCACAACATCTGGACTGCCTCCAGCCTCCTCCTTGCTGCAACATCACAACATCTGGACTGCCTCTAGCCTCCTCCTTGCTGCAACATCACAACATCTGGACTGCCTCCAGCCTCCTCCTTGCTGCAACATCACAACATCTGGACTGCCTCCAGCCTCCTCCTTGCTGCAACATCACAACATCTGGACTGCCTCCAGCCTCCTCCTTGCTGCAACATCACAACATCTGGACTGCCTCCAGCCTCTTCCTTGCTGCAACATCACAACATCTGGACTGCCTCCAGCCTCCTCCTTGCTGCAACATCACAACATCTGGACTGCCTCCAGCCTCCTCCTTGCTGCAACATCACAACATCTGGACTGCCTCCAGCCTCCTCCTTGCTGCAACATCACAACATCTGGACTGCCTCCAGCCTCCTCCTTGCTGCAACATCACAACATCTGGACTGCCTCCAGCCTCTTCCTTGCTGCAACATCACAACATCTGGACTGCCTCCAGCCTCCTCCTTGCTGCAACATCACAACATCTGGACTGCCTCCAGCCTCCTCCTTGCTGCAACATCACAACATCTGGACTGCCTCCAGCCTCCTCCTTGCTTTTCAGCTTCAGTACTCATCTCCCACTTCTTCTCTGCTCCCATTCTCCACTTCATTCTCGTGGTAGGCTCACCCAGCTTTCTTTCCCACTCTTCTTCCAACATTTTCCATAGCTCCTCCATTCATTCCTTTCCAGGCTCATCTTCCTTTGTTTCCCTGAGTCTTCGACTTCCCCTATAGGGTCCAATTTTTTGTTGTTAATGAGCTAGTTTTCGTAGTATGAGCGTTTATTGTTTAGATGTGTGTTGAACGCGTGTTATGTGTTTTAGTGTGTATGTGTGTGTGTATTTGTGTGTGTGTGTGTGTGTGTGTGTGTGTGTGTGTGTGTGTGTGTGTGTGTGTGTGTGTGTGTGTGTGTGTGTGTGTGTGTGTTTTCAATCACCTTATTGTACTCACCTAATTGTGGTTGCAGGGGTCGATTCATATCTCCTGGTCCCGCCTTTTCACTGGTCGCTACTGGGTCACCCTTCCTGCTCCAAGAGCTTTATCATACTTCTTCTTAAAGCTATGTATGGTACCTGCCTCTACAATATTACTTTCCAGTCTATTCCACTGACAACTCTATGCCTGAGGACATACTTCCAAACATCCCTGAGGCACATCTGATTCTTCACCTTACAATTGTGACCCCTTGTTCCTGCATCCATCTCTGGAACATCCTGTCTCTGTCCACCATGTCGATTCCTTCCAGTATTTCTGAAACGCAAAATGATATCTGAAAAAAAAACGGCAGCAGTTTTCACATCTTACTGCACTGGTGTGGATGTCAAAGCCTTATATTTAAAACCTCTCCCGGTGTAATTTCCACCTTGATTTTTTTTAAATCTTATCTGCCGTAGACAGAAAAAGACTTGAACATGGGGGGAAAGGTGGAAGAGTACCGCCTCTCTCTCTCTCTCTTTTTTTACACAGGGTTTGACAAGGTTGAGGATCCCTAGCTTTATTGACAAGCTATTTACAGGTTAAGGATTCCTAACTTTATTGGCAAGCTAAGAGCTGTTACCTACATCAGCTCATTTGAAAGCATTTTTATTGTTATGAGACATACAAGTAGGGAACAGGATGAAGTTGGAGCCATCTGTGGGCCAGCATTTTCATTTGATCAACTGACTTTATCTTGTTGACATCATTATGCTGTACGAATGTGTTCCATACTCGAGTCATCCTGGGTATATATGATCTCAGATGGCGTGATGTTCTGGAGAAGGGTACAGCCAGAGTGAAGTTGCTGCTTTCTGCCCGTCTTGTGGCATAAAAGCTTGTTTCTCTCTCTCTCTCTCTCTCTCTCTCTCTCTCTCTCTCTCTCTCTCTCTCTCAGTTATTGACATCTGTGAGCTACAGCTTTCATTAAAATAAATAGAATTTATTTGGGTACATAATGGCGTCAGCAGAGAAGTGGCAGTTTCAAAGAAATTTTCAGCAGGGAAGCCTTATTATACGACGTTTCATTCATATCATATAATAAACCTTTTCCCCTTTAAAATTACTTCTGGTAATAATAATAATAATAATTATAATGCACTAATTCCCCAAAAATATTTTAAGCGTCAAATTTATTTGAATAATTCATAGGATACACATCATTTTAGACATTTTTTTTTTTTTTTTTATATTTTATTTAAAGCAGTTCATACAATATACATAGATAGTTACGTATATATATGTGAATAAATATATATAAAAAGAGACATTATCAGTGGCTCTGATCCTGCCCACTAAGTAACACTATTCATTATGAGTCTGATATGCACCTAACTACATAACTAACATAATGTACAATGATACAAAGCACTTACAATATTAGTGACTCACCCCCCCCCCCCCCCCCAACATTTACGTAATTGTTATTATTACACTCAAAAAGTTGCGCTAAACCACAATGATGAACATGTACTTTAACAGTATTATATACTCCATACATTCTCATTTTTAGTTTAAAACATTACTATGCGTTAATAAAGAAAAGACGCCTTAGCTGGTCCTCCACAGAACTAAATGAAATTACATATGCGCAATACACTTACACGTTTATCTATGAGCCGACATGAAACATAGACTCCACAACATCTTAAAACTATTCAATGAACTTTTAAAATACTGACAACTATTATACTTTATGACAATATTTGTATAATAACACTGCTTTACTATAGTGAACAATGTCAAACAATATGATAACTGTACACTGGATATTGAAATACACACTTGTATTACATATACCAAGAATGTATATTATTAAACACGTATTGTCTTGTTCAACAAATTCTAGATGTTTAATGACATGTTTCAGAGCGATTTTTAGACTTGCTCTTTCACGCACTATGGTTAATAATACAACATTATAGCCCCTAATCGAATTGGTAAGCCGCCTCTTGCTTCTCAGGAAACTATGCTTAATAATCATGATATTCTATATCCATATAATTCATTTTACCCTCCCCCCTTTTACAGAGACCAGTCCACCCAGCCATTACGACACTAATGCGCGCAACCCTCTCACAGTCATACCTCTATACGATACCGGAAAATCTCTGGCCCATCTACGTCCATACACTACCTCATTTATACACTTTGTTCTATAGAAGTGTCCTGCTAAAGCCCTTATTCGTTCCTCCCCCCCCACGTCCCTCATCACCCACGATATATAGACATAATCTACCACTAAATACATGACGGCCCTCCTCACACTATCTCCCACTCCCTCTATATCCAAACTCAGTGCCCTTAATACCACTAACCCACTCCCACCCACCATATCCAACACTCTGCGTAACCATAGACGTGCCCGCTCGATATGCTCACAGAAATACACCACATGATATGCTGTTTCCTCCCCCCCACACAAAACACAACATTGAGACTTCAAAATTCCCATCTGATACAGTCGTACTTTAGTTGGCAAAATCCCATGTAAAAACCTATACATAGTTTCCTTCACCCTTGACTTCACCCGTAACTTACTGAAGTCTCCCCAGATTCGTGTCCAATTATATAATGGAAAAACTGTCTCCCCTTCCAACACCTCTTGAACCCTTTCCAACCTCCCCAAAACACACGCCGTTACATTTTCCGGATTTCTTACTTGTAATAAGTATCTCAACATACTCGTACACTCCTCTAATTCCCTACCCCCCCACCACCGCCTCACATCTTCCATCACTTTTCTCACTCTGACACCACGTTCCCCGCCCAATCTCAGATAACAATGCTTCACGTACATGCTCTTCAGTCTGCTACCCAAAGGAATTAAACCTAAACCCCCTTTTGCCAGCGGTGTCATTACAACCGTTTGCCTCAGCCAATGACAACCATATCCCCATATAAAATTCATTACTTTCCTTTGCACTTGCCGCACATCTTTCGCCATCAATGGGTACACCACAGCCACGTGCCACAATTTAGGATAAATGAGTGTATTAACTACAATGACTCTCTGTTGTATAGTCAAACCACTCGTTCTTATTCCCCCTAACCTAAGCAATACTCTTTGCACTACCCTTTTAGAATTTGCCTCTCGAGTCTCCTGCGCTGCCCCTCTGTACAATACTCCACAAATTTTTAACTGCTCTACTACCTGCCATCCAAACTTTTTTCCCAGTTCCCCTCCCACCCATGACCCCACCTCCAGTAATTTCGACTTCTCACTATTAACATTCATACCTGTTGCTCCACTAAATATTTCAACAATTCTACTTACATTCTTTAACCCCTCCTCTCCCCCCACTAAGACCGTCGTGTCATCTACATAGCCAACTATACCCGTAGCACCCCTAAGTCTTACCTCCCCCTCACTTACACCAACATTTATCAACCTATATAATGGGTCTTGCAGACATGCAAATAGGATCTGAGACATGGGGCATCCCTGCCTCAGCCCCCTACCCATACTAACCATCTTCCCCACCCTTCCATTAATTTGCACTCGTATTTCTGCACCTCTATATAAAGTTTCCGCCCACTGCACGATTTCCTCACCGAACCCAATCTTCCTCATAATCATCCATAATGTCTCTCTCTCTACACAATCATAAGCCGCCTTCCAATCCAACGCAAGAACACCTCCACCATCCATCCTACGCTCCTCTATATAACCTTTTATCCTCCCATGCCCACTAAACATTGTTCTCCCTGGCACACCCATCTGTCCCCCATCTATAACCTTCCCAATTACTTTACGCAATCTATTACCTAACACCCTGGCAAACAATTTATAATCCCCGCACATTAATGATAAACCTCTATAATCTAGGATGCTATTCTGTACTTCCCCCTTTGGAACCATAACTACTACACCTGTCCTTTGTGTTAGACTCATGCTTCCCTTATCCTTCATTACATTCATCAACTGCACCAAGAATTCCTTCATGACATCCCAGTTGCTCAAATAAAATTCATTTGGGATTCCATCTATCCCAGGTGCTTTCCCGACACTCATCCCTTTTAATGCCGTCCTCACTTCCTCTTCATCTATAGGCCCTTCTATCATCGCTCTATCTGCTGACTCTAGGTTGCTCTGTATCCCCTTCTCTAAAATCTTCATATCCGCTATCTTTCTGTTTCCCCCTCTCATATATATCTCAAACCACTTATCAGCATAACCACTCATACTTTCCGTAGTTACTAACCTCTGTCCCATCGTATACCCTCCCACATCCGTATGTACGTCCAAATTCATCATAGTCATTGTCTTCTGTCGCGTCTTTAATCGCCGCAAAACACAGGCGGATGGCTTATCTCCCCATAAAACATCTTCCAATCCACCTCTCATTCTCTCACCATCAAATCTTGCATTCTGCATTTCCATTAATTGCGCTTTGATGCCCTCAATCTCTTGTACTGGATAAACCCCACTAAAACCTTCATAGCACTGTTTCAGCAGCCCTTCCAAATATCTCTGTAAGCCATATTTCCATTGACTTACCTCCTTTCCTTTCCTCATATAAAAATTTTTGATTCCTGGTTTGGCATATTCCTCCCACCATCGTAGGATATCACCTCCTTTTCTCCCCTTGTTCCACTCCTTTGTCCACCACTCAACAAAACTATCACCGTCTTCCTGCTCATCTAACAATCTCACATTAAGTTTCCAATAACTCATGTAACGCTTTGGTAAACCTCCCCATCCCACATCCACGACCACTCCTCTATGATCTGAAAACACTACATTTATAGTTTCTGTAGTAGCCACCTGTAACCCGGGAGAAGCATAAATACGATCTAGTCGTGCCGCGTATCCTCTCCTCACATATGTATGCTCCACGTTCCACCCCTCCCCCCTCACAACATCCGTTAAGCCAACTCCCCCTAAAACATCTCGTAGAACCCCCAGAACACACCCTGCATCCCTCGGCTCCACATCTTTTCTACGTATCACACTATTCCAATCCCCTCCAAATAATGAATAAACAGGTAAACCCCGCATATGATAAATTAGTGTGTCCCTTACAAATTCCTCTTTAACACGTCTATTACTGTCCGCCGGCATGTATACACTCACAAAACACACACGTACCCCACCCCATGTCCCATCCACCCTCGCTACTCTCCCATCTCCCCCTTCTTCCCAATGTAACAATTGGAACGGACTGGTCTCAGCTATTAAAACTGCAGCACCTCCCTTAAGCTTCCCAGTATACCCAGCATAAACTTTATATCCATCTACCGACAAATCCCTTCCATACCTGAAATTATGCTCTTGTAAAAATACTACTTGTATGCCAAGTCTCTTTAAAAAAACACTAAATATCTTACGCTTTACATCAGCCCTTAGGCCGTTAACATTTAAGGTTAGACACTTAAAAATGCTATCGGGGGCTTACCAATCGACCGATATCCTTGCCTTTCCTTACGTTTTTGCTGAACATTCTGATCGCATTGTCCATTCTTTGCCTCACCTTTCCTCTGCCCCTTTCCTCCCCCCCCTGTTATTTTTTTTTTTACATCCACTGATAGTTTCTTACCAGTTCGTTGCGCTGGTGTGAGGACATCATCACTATCAGAAGCCCCTGCCTCTCTCTTACGTGATGCCTCTACTATGTGCATTCCCTCATCTCCACAATCTACGTTGTGTACTTCAACCACAACCTCACTAATCCTGTTTAATTGCTTATCCCCAACACCCACATTACTCACCTCTTCAATTCCTTCCTCACCTATAAGTTTCCCTTCTGACACCATGCTTAGTGTCTCGCCCTCATTCTGATTACCTAAGAATTCTTGAATAACATTATCTATTGTAGCCGTAACCTGACTACCCAAATCCTCTCGTCTCACCTCATCCTCCAAACGCATATTCTCAATAACCTGAGATACCTCCGGTAATGTTACACATTCTTCCGGATTGTCTTCCACGATTTCACTCCATGTTCTATGATCTTGAAGATGCTCCCCTGTAGACTGGGTCGTCACCTCTCTCTCCTTCCACACACCTTTTCCCTCTCCATTTTTCTCAGGTGTTGATCGACGAGGACACATTGCTGCTATATGATCAAAGGCTCCACATAGTCTACAGGTTCGTCTTTGCCCCGCATATGTTACATATACCTGTATTCTAAAGTCACTCAGAGTCACATATGATGGTATAGATTTGCGCAAAGACATTTTGAGGGTAAAGGAGCCCTCACGCAGTCCACCATACATATTATCAGACCACCTTCCAACTGTTGCCTGATGTATAACACCATACTCGTTGAATGTTGCTTTTATATCTTCTTCATCCGCTTCAAATGGGACATTCCGTAACTTTACCCAAGTATAATACTTGGATACGTCCCTCATGCGTACTTCCAGACCAGGATTAACCGTCATACACACGTCTTGGTATTTTTCCACCATCTTGTCATAAGTCGCAGCCGTCACAAATTTCACAAATATCCTTGTTGCTCCATTTAAGGCGATACCATACAGATCGTCTTTGCTGATGCAGTAGGTATCCCGTAGTATAGCAGGCAGCATAACAGAGGCATTGGTTTGATAAACTGCTCCTTTCAACACCTCAATACACACAGTGTTGATTCTCCGCCTGATAGCCTGCGCCATTTTGTGAAAATCACTCAGTGCTACCAACAGGTGCTAGCTCAACTGCCAACGTCCGTCCTCCACCAAGGCTGAGTGACAATGGTTGTCAGAGAGGTGCAGCAAACGTCCACCCTCACCAGCAGCTTGGCGAGGAATGCATATTATGAATTACATACAATATAGAGAAGTTGATTACTAAGACACATGTGCAACACTAGGACTCTTTACTGGCGAAACGTTCCGCCTGTACAGCAAGACTGATGAGCCAAGTAAAGAGATGAATTATAAGAACATAAGAAAGAAGGAACACTGCGCAAGGTCTACTGACCCATGCGAAGCAGGTCCATATCACCCCCCTGCTTAGACCAATGACCCATCTAGTCAGGTCACTTCCACTTAAGGAGCACGGCATCAGACCTAGTAGCACAAGCTAGTCAGGCCCAACTTACGTCAGCTTCGCTGAAGACGAAGAAGTGTAGAGGTAATTTGATGCGTAAGTAGAAAGTATAACGATACCGATAATGTGGATGCACCCCCCCCCCTTCCTTTATTTGGTAAATTTCCGGTGCTTGAGTTTTCATTTGGAGTGACCAAGATCCAAGGGCCGAAACTTTTCCAACAAAGATTTCTTAAGTGTGCTTGTGTCCTATCGTCCATGGCTTATGAACTAGCTACTGAGGTGTAGCAGCTTGAAGATGAGGTCACAGGTGAGCTATGTCCACTATTGGAAATCAACCACGCAAAGCAGTTGTTAGCAAGAGAGTTAGAGAGTTGCTAAAGACAGTTCTTTTATAAGGATGACTTACTCACCCTTTGACCTCACCTCCAAGCTGAAATTGAGACACATGTGCAACATCTGGGTATCTTTATTGTAGACGTTTCGCCATCCAGTGGCTTTATCAATACAAATTCCAGGACATAACTTGAAGACAGGAGAACTATGTACAGAAGATGAGGTAATCGGTCCCTCAACCTAGCAGTAGGTGCGAAGAGCACCATAGTCGTGGAGATTCTGAAGCAGAAGCAAGGCGCCTGACGCTTATATAGTAACGTCCGGTGGAAATGGGACGGGTAGCAGACGAGGGCATAGTCACTGGTAGGCGGGATTCCCCAGTGGAAGTAGGTCCTACCCAAAGAGATGGGTTAGTTGTCGTAGTCGTGAAGGCTATGTACATGTCCTCAGAATCAAGATTCCATGATGCTGCTACACCTCACTTTTCAGTATTAAAACCTCTGGTTACATGCGTCTGATTTAGACTAGAGACTAATTATCTTGCAATAAGACTAATGTACTTTTTATATCAAACCACTTTTCCTCTTCGTCTTCTTCGTCTCCCAATAATATCTCCAGGAGTGTAATTCATTTGTTTATTCAAAAATATAAATACCTACTTGTTGCTCAGTTGTCTGACACAGCAACACCATGGTATCTTCTTACAAAAGACATCTACAACTTCATTGCTTATTCTCTTGTTGTATGTGACAAGTGTTGGATTTGAGGACATGGGCCAGTAGGATTACTGCAATATTTCTCATTTCACGTGTTCCTAATTTTACTAGTCGGTTCCGCCTTCTGTGACGTCATCTTCAATTTCCACTCTCCTCTGACAGTATGTAAGTCTCCATTCCCATGCTTCTTCTTCACATTGTTTAAAATGATGAATCTGAGCAATTATACAAGTCTGAAAGATTGATCACCTCAAAACAACTAAGAATGATGGGCTGACCACACCCTCTTTTCCTCTCCACTGCTTAAGCTGTGGCCATATTTAATTGCCTCTAAAGAAGCCTACTGTGTAGGCAAAACTTTCCGGAAATAAAGATACCTAATCGCTGCACATGTCCTACTTTTATATTTATATTCTTATGCTGCAAATACGAAGCAACAGAGGAATGAATGATCACTAATGAAGAGATGTCTCCTAGAGAGCTACAACAGGAGCAAATATTTAGATGTCTTTTATGTTGTTTGAAGCTGTCTTCTTTCTGGTCATGAGCTGGGACTGGTGTAAATCTATGCAAACAATGACGGGTAAAGCCAGGGCAGGTAGAGACTGGAGTTGAGTTTTCTTATACGGTCTTTCATCCATGACATGATGCTAGAAATAGGATGGAAGGCAAGCTATTCGAGAGAGTGGTGCAAGCTTAGGATGAGAGCTTTTAGCTTACTAATCTGGATTATACGTGACTTTTTAACTCGGTGCGAGACATTTACCAAGAGCTAGGCAGGGATAATAGAGATGAATGGTCGATGATTGCAGCTGGTTAGTACCTCCTTCGTTTTTAATTTGGTGTAAAATATACATGTACGGTATTAGCCTAAGAGTTTCCGCATTGATTTCATATATTTTGTTTAATAGTTTCAAAGCTCATTTACTAGTCTGGCTTTATGCATGTTTCCTGTTAATAAATAAAACACAAATAAATTTCCACTTTATTGATGAGGAAGCATTTTTAGAAGAAATAAAGTGAATCTAGAGTCATCTCTTATCCACATCTGTATGACCCTTATAGGTTTAGCGCTTTATAAACTCTGCACCTAAAATATCCTTTAGATTAGTCGCTCAAGAATAATGTTATAGACCTTTAATTGATTGTAGTTGCAGTGAATCTCAAGTGCTTTGAATTATCATAAAAATTAATGCCTGTATTGCAACTCTGCAAGTGATGTTACTCTCTGTTATCCTCTTTTTTCCTGAATATTGTAAGAGACTTATGGAATTACATGTTTGTATTAACATGAACAGAGCTATGCGTATGGTGTCCCAGCTTCAGAGTTTGTAGCTGCTAGAGTAGAGCTATACGCATACATAGTTATATAGTTAACGGTTTTTAAAAACACATGTCAATGAACACTTGTCATATCTTCGGTGTTTATAGTTAACAGGAGCAGAGGTATACACATGATGTCGTCTTAGGAGTTTGCAGCAACCAGGCAGAGCTATATTCTTGGTGTCTCGTCTTCAGTGTTTCTAAGTACAACAGCACAGCTCTACAGGTGGTGTTCCATGGTCAATGTTTCTAACTATGGCTTGCGGTGCCTCGTGTTCAGTATCTGACAACACAGCATAACTATACTCGCAGTGCACGGTCTTAAGTGCTTGTAAATACAGGAACAGACCTGTTCTTATAGACACAGGAGCAGCCCTGTTCCTATAGATACAGGAGCAGCCATGCTCTTATAGATACAGGACCAGCCTGTTCTCATAGGTACAGGAGCAGCCCTGTTCTTAATGCTACATGAGCAGACATGTTCAGATCCAGAAGCATCCCTATTCTTCTAGGTAAAACAGCAGACATATTCTTAAAGATACAACAGCAGACCTGTTTATATAGATGCAGGAGCATCCCAGTCTTCTAATATGCCGTCTTCAGTGTTTAAAGAGAAAATATAAGTAATTCTCATCATGTTTCAGTGTTTGTAGCTAGAATTGAGAAGCTGTGCCCTTCACATCAACATGAAAACATTGTCAAGAAATGATCAGAAACAATTCTCCAAGGTTCTTCACCACTCTATAACAAATTCATTAAATATTTTCGTTCATAAATTAATAGTTTTTATAGAGGGGCAGAGCAGTGCTTGTAGTGTTTCCTCTACATTGTTTATAGCTACAGGAGTAAAGCTACAGCCGTCTTCATTGTAGCTGTTTTAGCTCCTAGAGCAGAACGACACCCGTCCACATTGTAGCTACAGGAGCAGAGGTACACCCGTCTACATTGCAGCTACAGAAACAGAACTACACTCGTCATCATTATAGCTACAACAGCAGAGCTACACCAGTCTTAATTGTAGATACAGGAGCAGAGGTACACCCGTTTACATTGTAGCTACAGGAACAGAGGTACACCAGTCTGTATCGTCCCATTCCAACCGTTTAGTTTACCATATATTCTTTTACAGTGGTAATAGCGCTCTCTGCTCTACACTCTCTCTCTCTCTCTCTCTCTCTCTCTCTCTCTCTTTAACCGGGTTTGACAAGGTTAAGGATCCCAAGCTTTATTGACAAGCTATTTACAGGTTAAGGATTCCTAACTTTATTGGCAAGCTAAGAGCTGTTACCTACATAAGCTCATTTGAAAGCATTTTTATTGTTATGAGACATATAAGTAGGGAACAGGATGAAGTTGGAGCCATCTGTGGGCCAGCATTTTCATTTGATCAACTGACTTTATCTCGTTGACATCATTATGCTGTACGAATGTGTTCCATACTCGAGTCATCCTGGGTATATATGATCTCAGATGGAGTGATGTTCTGGAGAAGGGTACAGCCAGAGTGAAGTTGCTGCTTTCTGCCCGTCTTGTGGCATAAAAGCTTGTTTCACGCTGTCCTCGAAGTGGATCCAAGTGTGGTACTTTGACAATATTGGCCTTGTACATAACAGTAAGGCCACCCACATCCCTCCTGTGTTGAAGGCTCTGCTGAAATGACAGATCTATCCAGGATGGGTCCAGGCGAGAGATGAGACGTCTTGCTCTGTTCTCTACTCTGTCAAGCAGTCGCAGATGAGATGGGGACAGGCAAACCAAGAAAGTGGAGCATATTCAAGGTGTGAGCGTACTTGTGCCTCGTACAGAATCTTGCAACCCCTACTGTCAAGCAGATGCGAGATACGGCGAAGTGCTGTAAGCTTCCTGACTGCCTTGTTTGCAAGATTTACAACATGGTTCTTCATGGTTAGTTTGGAGTCAAATTTCACCCAAAGGATATCAACTTCTCCAGGTGCCAACACCCTCCCATTCATCCTTACTACTGCACCAGCATTACCATCATGGTGCCTAGAGACGATCATCATTTGCGTTTTCTCAGGTGCAAATGTTACTTGCCATCTATTTCCCCAAGCTGATATAGCTCTTAGCTGGTGATTGATGTAGCTTAGAGCAGCTGGCATTTCTTCTCTTGGATAAGTGAAGGCCAGTGTACAGTCGTCTGCATATGCATGTGATTCTGGGATGAAATGAAGAAGGTCCTTGAAGTAGATATTTCATAACAATGGTCCAAGCACGCTTCCTTGTGGAACGCTTGCCCCAATAGGATGTCTTGTTTATTCCGTTCCATTGAGAACTACACTTAGAGATCTACCATGAAGGTAATCACTGAGGAGACATAGCGTAGAGCCTGCAATTCCCAGTGCTTGAAGTTTTGCTAAGAGGCCCTGGTGCCACACCCGGTCGAAAGCACCAGCAATGTCCAGTGCTACCACACAGCTGACTTCGGATTCATCCAGTGACTGGTGCCACTTAGTGGAGAGGTTTAACAACAGATCAGCAGCAGAGTAACCTTTCCTGAAGCCATATTGACGATCACAAAGTAGTGAGTGGTAGTCAAAAAACTCTGTCATTTGTCTTGAGATTATTGTCTCGAGGATCTTACCAGTGATTGACAGGATTGACACTGGTCTGTAGTTGCTGATTTCTGCTCTGCTCTTCTTTTTGTGAACAGGGACTACATTTGCCTCTTTCCACAGAGAGGGCCATTTACACTGTACTAGGCAGTACTGAAAGATGCGAGTTAGAGGTGCTGCTAGCTGGTCTGCACATCTTCTCAGCAATCTTGGGCTCAACTTGTCTGGGGCCACAGCCTTTTCTTGGTCAAGCGATTTAAGAAGGAAATGCACCTCCTCCTGCCTTATTGTCACCACTGACAGTTTTGACACAGTTCTTGCAGCTAGCCAAGGAGGGTCCCTTGCTGGATCAGGAACTTGCATTCTGGTAGCAAAGTGTTCAGCAAAGAGGTCCGCCTTCTCTTGACTACTAGTAGAGGTGGTCCCATCCTGTCGATTTAGAGGTGGAATAAGTTCATCAGGCAGATAACCTTGTCTGTCCTTGACCAGGGAGCACCAGGTTTTGGAGCCTATCCTACCTGATGCTAGCTTTCTTTTAGTGTCCACCTCCCATTTAGCAATGGCCCACTTTTGAACGTCACCCATATGCCTACAGGCTTTCCTGTGCAAGTTCCTGTTATAGGTGGTAGGATGTCTCTTATACCTTCGCCATGCTTTGTACTTAGCAGTAGCAGCCTCTCTACAACGAAAGCCAAACCAAGGCTGATCTGTAGGCTTCGTCACATATTGCCGGTGAGGAATGTGTTCTTGTTGTAGATTAAGGATGTGTCCTGTGAAGGCTTTTACTCGGTTGTCAACATCCCCTTGGAGAAGAGCATTCCAATCGGTGGTGGCGAGCTCAGAGCAAAGGGCTGGCCAATTACCTCGTAAAAACAGCCTTGTGGTCAGACGATCCAACGTAGCCGAGGGGTTGACAAGTGACTATACCTTCTGCTAGATCACATGTGAGTAGGGAAATCAACAAAGTTTCTCATGTCAAATACTGCAAGAAGGTCATCAAAGTCCCTCTGTATAAGGTGTTGGTTGAGGTCACCATCAATTATGATACGTTGACAGTTGTGTTGTAGCAGAAGGGAGTCAATATTTTCCATTGGGAAGTTGATGAGGTCTGCATGTTGCCACTGAGATCTGTACATTAAACATGCTAGTACAGAGGTACTAGTGTTTATGCAGAGCTTGAAGAACATCATTTCAAGATGAGTAGGGGTGGCTCTCTCTCTCTCTCTCTCTCTCTCTCTCTCTCTCTCTCTCTCTCTCTCTTGTAACCCATTTTCTTACCCTACCTCTTTCTTTGATGAAAGAATATTTTATTATTCTTATGAAGCCACTATTCTTTGTTTATAAGTATAGTGTCCAGCTCACCATGCTCATTACACGAAGTCATTTTCACAGGTGATAATCCACTGGACAGTTTTTTTGTGATCAGTTATTTTACAACTAATCACATATTACGCATGGAAAAGCAGGTAAGGGAACACCTTTTTTTTAGATCCTGTGATGATATTGTGTACAATAATTTGTTTATGTTGATATTTATTGAGTTTCTTTGCTATTTTGGGTTAATGAATTAGGACTGTGCCACTGGTTTTCACACAATACCAATAGATTTTAGGAAATGTGAAAGGTATGTACATCGGCATTTTTATGTGTTCTATATATCTATATTTTACTTATATTTGTATTTTTAATGTTATAGATATAAATATAGAAATCATTTGTATATTGCAGCATGGACATAGAAGATAAGAAAGAAATCCGGAACACTGCAGTACTCATACCAGCCCATAGAGATATATATTTTTGGTATGCTCTATAATTTATTGCATTATTTACACAAATTTTCTGTGTTCAGATTGTTATGGTTGCTGTTAGAGCTTAGAGAATATTTCTGGACTCAGTCTTTTATGTCGGTGTATCTAACATTAGTTCCAGATAGATCAAACACAGACTTAATCCTGATATTTAAATATGCATTGTATTCGATGTTTATTTTGGAATGCCTGTTGTTGGCCAAGGCAGGTTCTGGTTATCTTGTGTCCGTGGTTCTAGTTATCACTTCACATTTGAAGGCTGGTTACGTATGAGGTTAAACTCTTGGTACATTTAATACCACAGAGGGAAACTCGACCAGTTACCGGTTTCACAAATTCAGCGGAATTACAAAGCTTCTGTACTAGCCAGGGTACACTCTGCTGTGCCAGCCAGAGAACACGCTGCTACATTAGTCAGAGTACACTCTACTGTACTACCTAGGGTACACACTGCTATGACAGCCAGCGTACATGTTTCTGTACTAGGCAGAGTACACCCAGCTGCACCAGCCAGGTTATACACTGCTGCACTAGCCAGGGTACACGCTACCTTACCAACCAGGATACCCGCTACTTTACCAGCCAGGGTACATGCTACTTTACCAGCCAGGGTACCCGCTACTTTACCAGTCAGGGTACCCGCTACTTTACCAGTCAGGGTACCCGCTACTTTACCAGCCAGGGTACATGCTACTTTACCAGCCAGGGTACCCGCTACTTTACCAGCCAGGGTACATGCTACTTTACCAGCCAGGGTACATGCTACTTTACCAGCCAGGGTACATGCTACTTTACCAACCAGGGTACATGCTACTTTACCAGCCAGGGTACATGCTACTTTACCAGCCAGGGTACATGCTACTTTACCAGCCAGGGTATATGCTACTTTACCAGCCAGGGTACATGCTACTTTACCAGCCAGGGTACATGCTACTTTACCAGCCAGGGTATATGCTACTTTACCAGCCAGGGTACATGCTACTTTACCAGCCAGGGTACATGCTACTTTATCAGCAAGGGTACATGCTACTTTATCAGCAAGGGTACATGCTACTTTACCAGCCAGGGTACATGCTACTTTACCAGCCAGGGTACACGCTAGTGTTCTAGCCAGGGTACATGCTACTTTACCAGCCAGGGTACATGCTACTTTACAAGCCAGGGTACACGCTAGTGTTCTAGCCAGGGTACATGCTACTTTACCAGCCAGGGTACATGCTACTGTACTAGCCACAGTACACGCTACTGTACTAGCCACGTTACGCGCAACTGTACTAGCCATGGTACACCCTACTGTACTAGCCAGGGTATACCCTACTGTACTAGCCAGGGTATACCCTACTGCACTAGCCAGGATACACGCTACTATATCAGCCAGCGTACATGCTGCTGTTCTAGCTAGGGTACACACTACTGTACTAGCCTGGGTAAATGGTTCTACTCCACTCAGGGTATACGCTACTATACTAGCCACGGTACACGCTACTGTACTAGCCACGGTACTAGCCAGGGTACGCCCTACTGCACTAGCCACGGTACACGCTACTGTTCTAGCCAAGATACACGCTGCTGCTGTACTAACCAGAGTACACGCTACTGTACTAGCCACGGTACACGCTACTGTACTAGCCATGGTACATCCTATTGTACAAACCAGGGTACACACTGCTGTACTAGGCAGCAGGAAGCCTGCACAGCCCTGCTAGTTACATTTCTGTCCACCTTCCTTCATCTCCCATGATCTCTCCCAGTCCTCTCTGCTGCCACCTCACTGGCTCATGCTTCATCTCCCGTGTACATACAGGCGTATGCCAATGTTTTGCTGGACGACCAGATACATTAAACAACCTAATCTTTTAGTAAAAGCCTTATTTGAATAATAAGTCTTTATTTTAATGAACATTTAATATGAAAAGCCTTTAATGTAACAAGGCTTTGTTACAAAGCCTTCAGTATAATAAGGCTGGCATTAGTATTATTAGCCTCTAGTATAGTAAACCTTGTAATAAACCTTTGTCATAATCTTATTTTTAATGAACATTACAATAGGCCATTGATACAAAAAAGTCTTTAATTTAATAAGTCTTTGTTGTAGGAAACCTTTTGCAGTCTAAGCCTTCAGTGTAATAAGTTTTTAGCGTAATAAGCCTCTAGTATAATAAACCTTTGTTATATTAAATTTCTGGAAGTTTTTATGTATTAATTTTTCTCGACACGCTGATTTTTCCAATTACAGTTTTTGTAATGACAAGATAAAGCTCAACACAGAGCAAAATTTATGGGTTCTGCACATGTATACTTTGTTCATCAGTGCCACCTGTAGGCCTTTTATGGTCCTACTGTTTCAGCTGAGCTCAAACTTTTTAGTGGGTTTGGGTTTGACAAGAGCCTGACAAGTATGGGCCAGTAGGCCTGCTGCAGTGTTCCTCCTTTCTTTTGTTCTTATGAGTGAGAGGGGTTAGATTTGAGAGGGACTTGAATTGAGTTTATAGGGTTATATCAAAGCCTATTCCCTGGGCGAATATTTTTCCTAGTGAGCTTGAGTTGAACAAGGACTAGCCAAGTATGGGTCAGTAGCCCTGCTACAATGATCCTCCTTTTTTATGTTCTTATCTACTACTGTTATTACTACTACTATTACTGCAACTATTACTATTACTGCTACTACTACTATTCCTGCTACTACTACTACTCCTGCTACTACTACTACTCCTGCTACTACTACTATTCCTGCTACTACTACTATTACTGGTTCTACTACTATTACTGGTACTACTACTATTACTGCTACTACTACTATTACTGCTACTACTACTATTACTGCTACTACTACTATTACTGCTACTACTACTATTACTGCTACTACTACTATTACTGCTACTACTACTATTACTGCTACTACTACTATTACTGCTACTACTACTATTACTGCTACTACTACTATTACTGCTACTACTACTATTACTGCTACTACTACTGTTACTGCTACTACTACTATTACTGCTACTACTACTATTACTGCTACTACTGTTACTGCTACTACTACTATTACTGCTACTACTACTATTACTGCTACTACTACTATTACTGCTACTACTGTTACTGCTACTACTACTATTACTGCTACTACTATTACTGCTACTACTACTATTACTGCTACTACTACTATTACTACTACATATACTATTATTACTAGTGCTGCTTCAACTTGGAAAATTATTTTATTCACATTATTACCTCAGTAAAGTTAGCTTGTCTTAAAAGACTGACTGTCTTATTTCTAATGGGGACTTTGATCCTCGTCTCAAAGATGCGACCCACAACACATGGCGATCTCCCAGGTACCTACTTACTGCTATGTGAACAGGAGCAGCAGGTGTAGGGAAACACGCCCAACGTTGCTTTTCGTGCCAGACATCAAAATTCGGTCCCTCATCGTTCTGAGATGGCTGCTGGATCATGAGATACCATATTACTATTACTCCTATTACTACTACTACTGTCCCTTGCAACACTACTAACATTATTATTATAGTTATTAATATTACTGTTATTATAATTATTATAACTACAACCGCTTCTACCATTAGGGTAAGCTATTTAGTCTAATTCACCAACTCCAGTTTCCTATGTTCAATTGTGCTTGACACTATCCAGCAGAGTTAGTACAAGAGAGTCAATTACATTAACAAGCTTTGTCAACATCATCTATGGTCCTCCCAGCTCAGGAGAGGAATAGTAAGCTACACTAACATTTTGACAGTACAGGATAAAGATTTATCTATGGTATTGTGTTCACTCTAAATACTTATTTTTATGAAATGTATCGTCATTACTTTAATCTCTTTCTATTTTGCCACGTATACTATATACTATATTGGAAGGAAATTATATATAATTATAAATTATATATATATATATATATATATATATATATATATATATATTTATATATATATATATATATATATATATATATATATATATATATATATATATATATATATGAAGACACCGCCTATCTCCCACTGAGGTAGGGTTACCTGAAGAGAAAAAAAAACACTTTCACCTTCGCTCGTTCACTCATTGTCTAGCCAGAAGGATGTTGATATCACAGTTCAAATCACCTTCCATCCTGCAACATAACTATCCCTCCTTCACAGAAGAGGCATTGTATTTGCCACCTCTGGCTAATCGGTCTCCCTGAATCCTTCATTAATATAACAATGTACACACTCCAAAACTGCGTCAAATTAGAAACATAACATGCTTCCACTCCTATCTAACGCTCTCACACGAACCTGCTGGATGTCTAAGCCATAGTATTCAAAACCTCCTTCACAGCCTTTTCCATCCTTTCCTGGGACCTCCCTTACCCCTCCGTCCCTCCACCATCCCAATAATTTTATTCTGATCCATCCTCTCTAAATATCCAAACCACCTCAACAACCACTACTCAGACCTAGTTTTCGCTTTTAATTTCTTTTCCTTACATACGCTCCCAAATTCCTCCACTAACCTTTGCCACTTCTCTAAATCTCAGGAGAATTTTATATACAACAGAGAGAGAGAGAGAAAGAGAGAGAGAGAAAGAGAGAGATAATTTTTAATTCTGCTTTACCTCCTTAATACATCATCTTGGGACGTCATATTGCCGACGTTTATTGCGGAAAAGTCCTGTGTCTCGAGGTATTAAGACGGATGTGGCTTGAATGAAGTGAGATTCCCCAGTTCTGCTCTTCCTCTGCTTCATCTTTCTCCTCCGACTCCCATTCCTCTCCTAATCTTGCCGCTTAATTTTATCTGCTTCCTCCACCTCTATTTTTCTTCCCCTTGTTTTTTTCCATTCTTCTGTTGCTACTATTTATTTCTGATCATGCAGCCTTCTTTCTCATCATACTTCTCTTTCTGCTTCTCGTCCTCTGTTGTGTAAACCTTTTTTCACACTTGTCTCCAATTTCTCAACCTGTTCTTTTATCTCTATTCTGAATTTTTGTTCTGTATTCGCCTCTTCAGCATTCTCATTATACTATATTATTTTTGTTTAATTTTGTTCTTATATTCTTCACCTTTCCACCGTATAAAACATAAATCAATAAATAGGGAAATATAATTAAAGATTTAAAAAGTCTCTCTCTCTCTCTCTCTCTCTATCTATCTATCTATCTATCTATCTATCTATCTCTCTCTCTCTCTCTCTCTCTCTCTCTCTCTCTCTCTCTCTCTCTCTCTCTCTCTCTCTCTCTCTCACACACACACACACACACACACACACACACACACACACACACACACACACTGTATATGTTAGGAAGGGGACGGTGCTGGAACGATAGACAGAATATTTTGAAGCATTGCTAAATATTGATGATAAAAGGGAGATAGTGATATCATACCTTGAAAGTGGAGGAATAAAATCAGGCAGGAGTAAGTAAGAGAGATGAATGTCGGAGTACTGCCGGCGGCAATAGGCACAATTTAAGAAAGCAAAGCGAATGCGACAGAGGGACAACCACAAAGTTCTTAAAAATACGTGGAGATATAATTTTGTAGTGGTTGTTGTGTTTCCTTAATATACTCATGAACGGGAAGGTATCCAAGGACTGGCAGAGAGAATTCACGGTTCCCGTGTGTAAGGAAAAAAAAGGAACTAGAGAGTAAGATATATAGGGGAATAAACTTGTTGAGCATACCAGGTAAAGTGTATCACAGATTTAGGGGTTGGACAAGGATTTAGTAAAGGCACGACCAGGTATTTGCTTTGAAGATGAGAGTTTAACATGGATTTATAAAAAATCATATAATAGGGTGGATAAGGTATCAGTGTTACATGATGCAAATTAATGGAATCAGAAGAATGTACGTAAGACCAGTAAAATGTTTCTCAGAGGAGAGTGATGCTTAGGTTGGGGCATGTAGAAGAGAAGAGACTATTTCTAGTAAAAGTTGCCATTACGCAAGAATGTGTGATGTCGTCATTTATGTTGAATATATTGATAAATGGGTCTGTAAGAGAAGTGAATGTTCGGGTGTTTAGGCGAGGTGTGGGATTATTATATATTCTGATACGAAGCGGCAGTTGTCACAGTTGCTCTTAGCTGATGGCAAAATAATTTTGTGAGGTTGTAAGAACTTAGAACAGGTTAGAGGAGGAGTTTAGAAGTGTGTGTAGAAAATGGAAATTAAAAGTTTAGAGAGAAATGGGAAAGGTGATGAGTGTAACGAAATGATCAGGTAATAAATTTGTTGGGTGTGAAGAAAGTGAATGTAAATATTTAGATATTAGGGATCGAACATGGCGGCAAATGGACACGAAATAAACCACAGAATAGATGAACGTGAAAAAGGGAAGTGGGATTTCGAACATCTGTGGACTATTGCGCCGTAATATAGATTCACTAAGCTCTTATTTGCGTGTGAAAGTAAAGTGCTTAATTAAGGTTTATTAATTACGTTAATTATGAGTATGTAACAGGAAAGAACCCCTTACAATTTTAATGAGACTGAATATAAGATTTTAATTAGAATTAATCCGATAGCAATGTTTTAAAGTACAGAATACTGCAGCTAAATAAATTCTTGAAGTAATTATATATTCTCCCATTAGCTTGGATGGTTATAAGAAAAAGTGTCTGACTCACAGACGACGAGGATAAAGCCTCCACTACTCCTTGTGCGTAAGGATTCACTCCGTTGTTAGTACTTCATTTAAATATAATAGTAATCTTAGTAATGGTATAATAATTTACGGCAACATTAACAGTACATTAAATAATAAGCTATTATTCTCTGGTCTTGGCAACTTACTTTGCAAGATGGAAGACACGTGCAATCGTGTGGAGAGTAACTTTTTTTTTTAAACGTTCGAAAGGTTACTGGTACTGCGAACTTACGTTTTAGATTTGTCAGCAATATTAACCAATAAAGGTGTGTGTGTCAAATTTGGGCCAAAGTCGCTCAAATCCTGTCATACCCAAAAATTGCATCGGTTTTTCCTCGTACTTGGTACTTCGATTTTGTGAATCACCTCTACCTTTGCTGTAATAGGTGTCACTTCAATTTGTCATGTCCAAATACATCGCCCCGGGAAATCACCTTCGCCTGCCCAAACTCACTTTTTTTGGCCAGCTTGACCGTCAAATTGTACTGCTGCAGTTCTTGTCAACAAGGCTTCTATATATGCTAGTCTTGTATATCACTAAGGATGATAAGATCATCCAGATATATTTCTAGGAACTTCAGTCCTTTTTCGAAATTATTCAAGCTTCTTTTATAATAAAATGGAGACTTCCGCTTTTGTGACTTCTCACATTATCAAAGCACTTGGAATTTCACAATTTTTTCACAGTGATTGTTGTTGTTCACCTGTTTACTGTGATTTTATTGCATATATATATATATATATATATATATATATATATATATATATATATATATATATATATATATATATATATATATATATATATATATATATATATATATATACACTGATCTCTGGCTGAATGAGACTCGAACCTACGAACCAGTGCTTTACCAATACCCACACTGGACAATACCTTGGCGTGTAGCATTCGCTACAGAGATACAGAGATCAGTGTTTGTGTATATTTCGCCTGCTCTCGCGAATTCCTTGCATACTATATAATACCTTGGCGTGTAGCATTCGCTACAGAGATCAGAGATCAGTGTTTGTGTATATTTCGCCTGCTCTCGCGATATATATATATATATATATATATATATATATATATATATAATTTGCTTAACAATTGTCAAACGGGCGAACATTATCTCTCATTCCACAGCAGAATTCGAACCTTCACACACTGTGTCAAAGTTGACAGTACTTTCGCTATTCAGCCAGTTCCCAGATAAGTATAGGCACCTAGCTGAAGCTAGACGGTTATTCCCCATACCCCGAGACACCAGGCTAGTGTTAAGTTATTTCATGAAATCCTGCCACATGCATTGAACAACGAAAGATATCTGAAATGCTTAAAAATTAGAATTGTGTGTGTGTGTGTGTGTGTGTGTGTGTGTGTGTGTGTGTGTGTGTGTGTGTGTGTGTGTGTGTGTGTGTGTGTGTGTGTGTGTGTGTCGTGTCGAATAGGTAAAACTGGTCAATTATCAAGAACTCATTTAAAATTAAGTCTTTTCTAAAGCAATCTCTTATATGTTTAAAGATATATTTTTTTTCATTTATGTTAATATAAAAATTAACCATTTTGTACCAAAAAACCTTAGGAAACTTACCTAACCTTATTATAACAAGCGAAATTTAATTTACCCTAATCCAACTAAATATATTTTAGATGAGTTTACAATAATTTAATAACAAATAAACACAATGAAATACATTTTTGTCGTTAGATTCAGAATGATTTTTGCGAAATTATTAAATATATAAATTTTTGCTTGCCTTATTCGGCAAGAAGAACGTTGCTATTTAAGCCAAAATAGCAAGTTTTACTTATTCGGCAAGACATACACACACATATATATACATATATATATATATATATATATATATATATATATATATATATATATATATATATATATATATATATATATATATATATCCAAATATTTTTCCTTGAAGCCTTTTTATCCACTTCTCCGAGGCTATGGGTCCCACAATTTACACCAGAGGTGGACCCCATCCTATATATATATATATATATATATATATATATATATATATATATATATATATATATATATATATATATATATATATATATATATATATATGTCGTGCCGATATGTAAACCTGGTCAATATATATATCCTTTCGAAAATATTCTCTTATACGTTTAAAGATATATATTAATGTTAATGTAAAAATAATAAAAGAATCTTAGAAAACTTACCTAACCTTATTATAACAAGAACAATTTATTTTATAACCCAACTAAATATATTTTAGATTTGTTTACAATAATTTAATACTAAACAAACACAGTGAAACATATAATAGGTTCAGAATGATTTTGGCGAAATTATTGCATTTACAAATTTTCACTTGTCCTATATGGCAAGATGATATTTAAGCCAAGATCGCAAGTATTCGGCACGACATATATATATATATATATATATATATATATATATATATATATATATATATATATATATATATATATATATATATATATATATATATATATATATGTCTTTCTCTAGTGTGTTGCAATCAACACACTTTCATGAGCTTGCAGTGTTGCAGAAGTGGATAGGAAGTCAAGGTAGATTCTTGCAAGGGAGGTACCGCCTCTAGTACTGATTGGAGACTCACACCTCGGAGAAAAGAATCAACGTTCTTTAAGGAAAAATCAGGACGTTTGTTCGTGGAACTGTTAAACTATTTTCTTTCCCAACCACCCCCAATACGCGATGTTTTCAATTTTATTTCAAAACAAATTCCTTTTAAAAAAATATCGGAAAGAGAACGACATGCTTCGTATCTCAGAGCCTCTATCTGGGATACTTTATTCAACTTCCCGGTGGTGGCCCTTGCGACCTGATTTCTGCAGACTTTTCCTATGGAAGTGGAAGCTGGACGCTCTGGGGATTTTTTTCTATTTCTATGGTGAATTTGTCCGCAAATTTTCTTAGAAACCTGGATGAACACTTGCCTCACGCTCCCATGGTCTCCGAATGTTAAAGGAGGAAGTTAAAATATGGTGCCAACCCGCTGTATTTGTTAATCTTCTGGGCATTTCTGAAACTGGCAGTCTCACCCCTCTCCAGCTTCATTATACTGTGTGTATGTCAGAGTAGACATTCAGGTGTAATCCCACGCAATCTGCTTGTTTTCTTTCCAGGGTAGAATGGTTATTTTATCTAGGTGATTCTGGCTGTCATCTAACCTCATTACGGGAAGTTTCCGTTCTGCTCGACAAGGGCTGCGTCGAAACTTTGCTTGAAGATGTCATTAACCTTCTCATATCTGATGTAATTTCCTTCTGACGTACGACAGAAGAAACCATAGCACCCAAATCGATCAGCTGACGCCCTGCCGCAGAAACACCTGTGTTCGGTGAATGTGGGAGCTGCTAGGCGACGAACTACATCAAACTGAATGGCCTGAAGGTCAAGGCGAGTACCCAAAGACGCATTAGGGGCAGTCAAAAAGTAATCTCCTCGATGTGGTGCCTTCACCGCTAGCAGACGAGCTTTGTCCTTTCCTAAGGCACTGCTGAACAACGTTTGGGCGATTTTCTCCAGGAGGAGTCTGTCCCAGTGAGACTGTAATCCCTGAGAGGAAATGGGCTGGTTGAAGAGTCTGTAAGGCTATCCATTGCACTGCTGCTTCGATAAACCATGGGTCGTGACCTCCTCCAATACCTCTCACTAGTTCACTGGATGCCATACACTAGAATAGAAATATAGGTAATGCTAACTGTGTTGCCTTGTTCACTCCTCCTAGTTACAATGGAAGTGTTCCTTGATCCCATTGGTGATATTTCAGTCACAGATGTAGTATCTTTCTGAAGAATGATCTCAGGAGTATCATATTTAGTCAGCAGTGGGCTATCTAGGAGGGTGCACACTTCAAGAAATAGATTAATATGTTCAGAGTTAAACATCTTGAGAAATGACACAGGGCATCGTGGTCATTTAAATCAATTATCCTCGCCACTATCCTCTTCACAGCATTGAACTTTTTCTCGGGGACAATGTCGATTGCCTGACGACTCAGTGGTGCTCCCAAGATGCTCTTGATGAGATGCGGGGGAGTGGGTAACTGACCCTTCTAGTAGGATGGTTCTGACTGTAGTAATTATTTCCTGGTTTGTCGAGATAATTTCAAATTTTGAAGGGATGAGAATGAGTCCCAAGGTTTCTCCCCATGACCTCACCAGTCACGGTCAGAACTAGTATTTGAGCGCCGTACCACATGGCCTCTTCAACTGGAATGATACTAATTTCGTATCATTCATTTTCACGTCATTGTGAGCTTATCTCTCTGTGCCTTAAGAAAACATAGATGAATGCAGATACATTGCTGTTGGCAAGTCCATTCAGTATCTTGATGCCAGGAATGAACTGAGAATTTTAAGCTGCGATACATCCATAGAAAATAAAACCATTTCAACTTAGGTTTGGGATTCCACGAGGCTGTGAGTCAGACACCCATACAGTACTGCGGGCTGACTGAGAAACGCTGCCACATCCAGGGAAGTTCTATACATAATATTGAGTTAACAATGAAAGTCCAAAACTCTATTAATATCATGAAATTTGTGCTATTTAAAATTCCTTAATAAATTAGTTACCGTAATACAATCTGTAGACGAAATACTTTCTTGTATAATAGAAAAAAATTACCCTAAACTGCTCGTAAGAGCGTAAATCCATGCATCACGGTTTGCATATTGATAGGATGGCTAAATCAGAAAATTTATGATAAAAAAGTTTTAGGCATATGGAGAAGTCGGTCAGACAAAGGAATAACACGCATTAGAAACATCCAGAAGTAGGTACATAACACGGGTCTGCATGATTTATAAAGGTTAATTAAGGGCTCAAAGGGAATATAATAATAATAATAGTATACGAATTCGATTGATGTAATGAGTCAATGAGAGAAATACCTCTCTGTGCATATATCCTCTTGTCAAGAAACTTTGTAACTTCTTGTTCTTTGGTTATGTCAAAGATCATTTAATGACCCTGTATAATAATGTAAATGCACCACATAAAGTCTTCTACTTTTATCTGTAATATGTTATTGTGTAATTGTTATTAAGACGAAAATAACACGAAGGAAAAACTGCATTTTTTGTGAGATTCTTTTGATAATTTCCAGTATTTAATATAACACTGACAACATAATTCTCACTTCTAAATTTATAAGTATAAATCAAAGGGAGAGGAATAGGGAGGGAAGTAGTTTATATACGATACAAGTGCTACAGTATGTTTTCTTAGGTTAAGATTTATTTTCATAATTTACATTTAAGTTAAGCAAGCTAGGTTATGTTAACCTAACCTACGATAACAAAATAGCATCAACAGAGAGGTAGTCCCTAAGTGGGTTGGTATCCCTACACTCGCTGTTTAACTGGAGAATGAGATGCTATATCATTTTAGGTATATCATACCTAACATACTCTGAGTCCAATTTTGGTCCTCCAAATAGCAAGCATAGTGTGGGAAAAGAAATGGAATGTGAAGAGAAGACTCGGAGAACTAAAGCTGTTTTCTCTAATTAAATTGTGATAAGATCTCTTTCAATCCTTTATGGAGTTGGAAACTTTTAATACTGCCATGCAAGATGAGTTACACGAGACGTGCAAGATGAGTTACACGAGACGTGCAAGATGAGTTACACGAGACGTGCAAGATGAGTTACACGAGACGTGCAAGATGAGTTACACGAGACGTGCAAGATGAGTTACACGAGACGTGCAAGATGAGTTACATGAGACGTGCAAGATGAGTTACACGAGACGTGCAAGATGAGTTACATGAGACGTGCAAGATGAGTTACATGAGACGTGCAAGATGAGTTACACGAGACGTGCAAGATGAGTTACACGAGACGTGCAAGATGAGTTACACGAGACGTGCAAGATGAGTTACATGAGACGTGCAAGATGAGTTACACGAGACGTGCAAGATGAGTTACACGAGACGTGCAAGATGAGTTACACGAGACGTGCAAGATGAGTTACACGAGACGTGCAAGATGAGTTACACGAGACGTGCAAGATGAGTTACACGAGACGTGCAAGATGAGTTACATGAGACGTGCAAGATGAGTTACATGAGACGTGCAAGATGAGTTACACGAGACGTGCAAGATGAGTTACATGAGACGTGCAAGATGAGTTACACGAGACGTGCAAGATGAGTTACATGAGACGTGCAAGATGAGTTACATGAGACGTGCAAGATGAGTTACACGAGACGTGCAAGATGAGTTACACGAGACGTGCAAGATGAGTTACACGAGACGTGCAAGATGAGTTACATGAGACGTGCAAGATGAGTTACACGAGACGTGCAAGATGAGTTACACGAGACGTGCAAGATGAGTTACACGAGACGTGCAAGATGAGTTACACGAGACGTGCAAGATGAGTTACACGAGACGTGCAAGATGAGTTACACGAGACGTGCAAGATGAGTTACACGAGACGTGCAAGATGAGTTACATGAGACGTGCAAGATGAGTTACACGAGACGTGCAAGATGAGTTACATGAGACGTGCAAGATGAGTTACATGAGACGTGCAAGATGAGTTACACGAGACGTGCAAGATGAGTTACACGAGACGTGCAAGATGAGTTACACGAGACGTGCAAGATGAGTTACACGAGACGTGCAAGATGAGTTACATGAGACGTGCAAGATGAGTTACATGAGACGTGCAAGATGAGTTACACGAGACGTGCAAGATGAGTTACATGAGACGTGCAAGATGAGTTACATGAGACGTGCAAGATGAGTTACATGAGACGTGCAAGATGAGTTACACGAGACTTGCAAGATGAGTTACATGACACGTGCAAGATGAGTTACACGAGACGTGCAAGATGAGTTACACGAGACGTGCAAGATGAGTTACACGAGACGTGCAAGATGAGTTACATGAGACGTGCAAGATGAGTTACATGAGACGTGCAAGATGAGTTACACGAGACGTGCAAGATGAGTTACATGAGACGTGCAAGATGAGTTACATGAGACGTGCAAGATGAGTTACATGAGACGTGCAAGATGAGTTACATGAGACGTGCAAGATGAGTTACACGAGACGTGCAAGATGAGTTACATGAGACGTGCAAGATGAGTTACACGAGACGTGCAAGATGAGTTACACGAGACGTGCAAGATGAGTTACACGAGACGTGCAAGATGAGTTACACGAGACGTGCAAGATGAGTTACACGAGACGTGCAAGATGAGTTACACGAGACGTGCAAGATGA
>NW_027195991.1:55000-75000 GCF_038502225.1 Cherax quadricarinatus | reverse complement strand
TAGAGCCTTCAACACTGGAGGGACGTGGGTGGCCTTACTGTTATGTACAAGGCCAATATTGTCAAAGTACCACACTTGGATCCAATTTGAGGACAGCGTGAAACAAGCTTTTATGCCACAAGACGGGCAGAAAGCAGCAACTTCACTCTGGCTGTACCCTTCCCCAGAACATCACTCCATCTGAGATCATATATACCCAGGATGACTCGAGTATGGAACACATTCGTACAATATAATGATGTCAACGAGATAAAGTCATTTGATCAAATGAAAATGCTGGCCCACAAATGGCTCCAACTTCATCCTATTCCCTACTTGCATGTCTCATAACAATAAAAATGCTTTCAAATGAGCTGATGTAGGTAACAGCTCTTAGCTTGCCAATAAAGTTAGGAATCCTTAACCTGTAAATAGCTTGTTAATAAAGCAAGGGATCTTAACCCAACATTGTCAAATCCTGTGTAAAAAAAAAAGAGAGAAATAGAGAGAAAGAGAAAAAGTGAGGAGGAGGGGAGAAAGAAATACGTGAAAAAAGACAGATTGCAGGAGTCATTAGATAGTACGCCGAGGAAATCTGCTGCAGAACTATCTACTTCGATCTTGTTTTAGGACTGTTATTATCTAGGTTGTTGAAGCAAGGACAGAATAGTAAATGGCTTTCTCCCTGCCCACTCCTCCCCCGTCACTGCTGGCATGGAAAAGAGGAGAAAAATATAACATTCAATATTGGAGAAATCATGAAATTTACAGGAGAGGAGAGAGTGAATGTAAGGCAGGAGATGCACACTACCTTTATTGCACAATATTAACTACCGCAGCTACTTGTGTTATCCTACTACCACTTCTAGAGATGTGTGTACTAGTGGTTCTACTTCTAGATGCCACTAGTTATACATTTAGATACGATGGTACGGGTGAACGTGAAAATCATGACATCCTATGTAGTTTGGGAGTAAATCCAAGGATATGGGTGGCCACTACATGGTAAATACTTTGACGTGAAGAATCTTATGCTTTCTAAGTTTTCGTCTGTCCGCTTCATGAAAGATGTAGTTGATTTAGAATCCTCATCTACCACGGGAAGAGTATTTCAATGGTCTCTTATGCTTTGTAAGTTTTCTTCTGTCCGCTTCATGAATGATTTAGTTGATTTAGCCTCCTCATCTACCACGGGAAGAGTATTTCAATGGTCTGTAACGCTTTTCGAAAAGACACTCTTATTCATATTCGTGTCGAACCTCGTACCACAGACTTTAATACAAGTATCACAAGTAGATTCATACTAGTTTCACATTACACTTCAGCAGATCTTCATGTCTGAGTATATTCAACTTGTTATATTTTTTTATAGGTTTGTATTTGGTTTCCTTCAAGCCTCTGTTGTCCGAACGAAAATACGATGAGTGAATTAAGCCTTTCTTTTTAAGGGTTCATCCTTAATGAAGTTTCGACTTTTCACGATGCTCACTGTAGCATCATAAGTTTGTCTACGTATATCATATAACCAATTAGCCAGAACTGGCCAGTACGTATATCGAAAAGTGTTAATAATGTTTAGGTGGATTTGGCTTGAAATTTCTTGATATGAAGCCCTGCATCCCGCTGGCTTTGCTGCTTGCAGTAAGATTTTGGTAAGCGTACTTCAGATTAATGCTTATGGCTATTTTAAGGATTTCTTCCTTTGTCTCTGATATCTCCGAGAAGCTGTATAAGATTTTCGTAATGCACTTTTTGACAAGCACGTAGCATTGTGCACTTGTAATGTATTCTTCAAACCTAATGTATTGTATATGCCATCTATGTACCATCAATGTCTCTTTTATGCCTTATGTACCATATTACATAATAAAATGTAGCTATTAGTGAAAAAAATGTGGTCGTAGGAGAAGTTGAATGTTTAAATGGCTTCTGGAAAAAAATAAAAAAAAACTTTCCCCAAAATCTGTTTATTTACTTCTTCGAGGTTATGGGTCCCCACAATCTGCACTAAAGGTGGGCCACATCCTAGATATATGTATATATTCTTTTTTAAGTCCAAAGTACGTTGAAATTCATCCCATACTTTTCAGAAAATCTTCGGCAATCTGTCTAGTTCTCTGGATAGTTGAACATTCGGTCAAGTATGCAGAGTTTCAACCAGAATGTGTCATCTGCAAACACTGCAGTTTTGGAGGTTAGCTCCAATTCTAGATCATTGAGAATTATTAAAAATAGAACTTGGCCAAGGATCGACCCTGAGGGATCCCACCCGTCATGTTTCTCTACTCAGACACTTCACAATTTACAACCTTCACTAATGACTGAGAGTCAGTCACTGAATCAGCTCTCTATACTGCCCGATATGACGTGAACTACAAATTTATCTTCGATCCGTTACTCCAGCAAAATTCTTTTGGAAGTCTGTTGACTGAATTCTTGTAACTGTAAGTGAAAAACTCCAGTTACTGCGAGAACCATGTTGATCTTTTGGGGTTAATATAGTATTGTCTAAATGAAAGTTATCATTGCAGACTCTAATTACAGAGTCAGTTGACCCACAATTGATAAGAAATGAATGGGGTGGTGTGTGTGTGTGTGCGTGCGTGCGTGTGTGTGTGTGTGTGTGTGTGTGTGTGTGTGTGTGTGTGTGTGTGTGTGTGTGTGTGTGTGTGTGTGTGTGTGTGTGTTTGAGAGAGAAGGAGAGAGAGATCGCTATATTAAATTTAATAAGTAAGTTCGTGGATAGCGGCCAGGTACTCATGTGCGGCTTCCTCCATGCACGTACACTCCCCACCACACTCACCCCACCACCACCATAAACTCATCCTCCACAATCACACACTCACCCTCCCCACCACACACTCACCCTCAACCACCACATACTCACCCCCACCACCACACACTCACCACCACTACCACACTCCCCCACCACCGCATACTCACCCCACCACACACTCACCCCCATTGCCACACACTCACGCTCCACCACCACACACGCTCCACCACCACACACTCACCCTCTACCACCACACAGTCACCCCCACCACCACACCCCTACCCCCACCACACACTAACTCCACTAACACACCCCCACCTCCACCCCACACTAACCCCACCACATCATACTCACCCCAAACTATAACCCCATCACCACACACTCACCGTCCACCACCACACCACCCCCACAACCACACACTCACGCCCACCACCACACACTCACCCCCACCACCACACACTCACCCCCCACCACCACCAAATACTCGCACTCCCCCACCAAGCCAGACAACGTTCGCGATGCTCTAACCATTACACCACCAACTGGTGGTGTAATGGTTAGAGCATCACGAACGTTGTCTGGCTTCCCACGGGGCGGAACAAGCTGACGCAGGATCGAGTCTCGGGCAGCCGCAGTTTCGTTAATATCTGTATGGATAACTAAAGTGTAATGAACATTTGTTAATGTTTAATAATAATCCACAATGAAACAGAAACTTGGAAGAATAATTTTTTTTTATTAGCCGGTATTCTCCCGGCCCGGGTGTTTTCCAATAGTGGTGACCCGGCCTTGGTTCCCTATCTGGGGAGTGTCTCGAGACCTAAGTCTCCCATGGGAGGAGGTACAAGTACCCCATCTTTGGGACCAAGTGTCCCAAGGCCTAGCCACAGTCCCTGCCCTCACGGGGCTCGCAGGGAGAAGCTAGGCCTCTGGTCTGCCATCTGTCCCGCCCCAAAGGGGCTTGTGGAGATGGCAGTCTTGTGAGCTGCAGGAAGTAGCAAGCTCAGGCTTTCTTAAGAATAATTGATTTGTATATTTCGATCCCCTTCTGGAATACTCTTAAGCAAAAATATAAGTGAAAGGAGAACATTGAATATACAGGGAGGGTTGCACCTCACCTCGTACGAGGTAGTAGCGCCAGGGGAAACGCGTCAAATGGGGAAGTGGGTACAGAAGACTCGACCTGTGGTGAAGGTAAAAATATGGGTAGGAAGTTCCTTTGTGATTTGTGATTCCCGATCTTATGTTGGCGTTCTTTATTATGATGGTGCTGGTATGCACTTCATGAGGGGTGAATTTTGAAATAACGTCTAGCTTCCATTGTCCCTGTCAGATGTTGAAATGGGGGGGGGGGGGTTAGTTGTGACGGTAGGTTCTATCATTTTGCGTTTGTAGCTGCAGTGTAATTTGTGTTTGACAGTGGCAGATTCCCAATAAATATTGAAATTACTGATGCTGGCAGGTTGAAAAAACGGCCGAATTATCATGTGCATTACTTATTGTCCTCTAGTGCTCGATGATCCTCGTATATAGCATTCGGCCTGTTTAACCAGTGTGCACTTGGTTGCAGTCTTTACATGGTATCTGGTAAATTCCTGCTGTGTCTTGTGTAGCTGAATGTTTGTTTCATAGAAAAGAGATTCCCTAGTTAGGACAGAGCGTGATTATGTTGGTCACTTTGATGAGACGATTGATGTACGTACATAACCTCAGTTGACAAAAATTCAATTCATTGTACCCTGCCACCAAAGCACATTCAGTTTTCTCAAAGGAACAAATATAATCACGTTCCATCCTAACAAACTAGGGAATCTCTTTTCCAAGAAACACAAACATTTAGCTACGCAGGAGACACCAGGAGTTTAACAGATACCATGTAAAGACTGCAACCAAGTATATAGGTCAGACAGGTCGAACGCTATCCACAAGGGTCATCGAACACTAGATGGCAATAAGTTATGAACAGGATAATTGAGCCATTTTTCAACATGTCAACAACATATACAATATGTTGCAGAAGAGGGAAGTTTACATTACTTCTTGTGAGCTTCACAGGGTCTTCACCTAACCTATCTGCAGAATAGAACTTCAGTTAACCACTGATGTCTGTACAGTGTTTCTTTCTTTAACCACTGATGTCTAAACACTGGGTTTTCGCCGCTTCATTTATGTTTCTGTCCCGGATCTTCAGTTTCAGTTAATCTATACACATTTGATATTTACCTTTAAATTTGTCTTTAAATCTAGTAATTATACCATTGATGTCAGTGTACTGGGATTTACCTTTAACACGAATGTCTGACCACTGTACTATTCAGGAATTCTAAAATTCACGTGATTAGTAATGCCGTAGAGGAGCTGGGCGAGTATTCGCTTATTAAGACTCAACACCACCTCGCTGGTCTCGTAGCATCCGTGAAGTGTAGCCATTAATATTACTAAACTTCTCTAGAATCCTGTCACGAAAAAATATTTCCAGTTCAGCAGATATAACAAGGTGATGAGTGTTTACGAAATTGTGTGAGAGCTGAACAATGGTAATGAAGCATCGTATGTTAGCAGAGAATTCGCTGATGGAACCTGTCCGAATTTAACTACGGTACTTTTTCATCGTCGGCAATGCTATTTTTTTATGTTTTAAGTTTTGCTTGGAGGGGTTGAGTTAGGTTATACTAACTTATAAAAAAAGGAATATTTAACCACAATTAAGTAAATTAGATCAAACGGTCGCGATATGTCTGGCAACGAGGTAGTCAGCATGGCCTGGAAACATTCAAATCTTTGCGACTGTCACTGTTGGAGCAATTATGAGGTAGCTATTGGACTGGTTTTTATTGTTTGCACTCTGTTTCAATGTGCTTAGGAATATAACAGGTGGTATAACTTTTTCTGGCAGGGGTTGATTACTGGAGTACAAATTTTAGTTGCAAGGGCTGGATACAAGAGTACGATTTCAGAGACGGGTTGGGTAATTCTGTACAACACCTTGAGGCAGCGGTGGGAAAATGGAGAGTAATTCGTTGTGGCAGGAATTGGGTGAGGAATTAGCAACGAGTGTAATACCTAGGTATCTTTACTCTGTGACACAGGTGTGGTACTGGGGAAACAAACCTTCGTAGCAGTGATGGGGTGCAACATCGTTGTCATCTGAAAGGAAAAGTCACCTGGGCTTACTTTCTATACCTCATGCGTTTGGTAACCACGCACAGAATTAGAGTTTATACCTCCTGATTATAATAAAAATTATAATGAACGGCAACAACAGCTGCAACATTGCACTGCTTCCTACAAGGAAGCCTTTCATGTAGAGTAAATCAAATAACTTTCGCAGATCCAGTGGTACCGCACTCAGTCTCTTTCTCTCTCTCTCATATATATATATATATATATATATATATATATATATATATATATATATATATATATATATATATATATATATATATATATATATATATATATATATATATATATATATATATATATATATATATATATATATATATATATATATATATATATATATATATATATGCAAGGAATTCGCAAGAGATCAGTGTTTGTGTATATTTCGCCTGCTCTTGCGAATTCCTTGCATTGTTAATATCTCTAGTAAGGCTGATGCATGCAGGGGATGAGATGAAAAGCTGTAAGCCTTCTCCCTGAAAGCTGGCTGCCTTGGATCAAAGTCTAGCGCAAGCTGGACTCCAAGGTATTGGTCCAGTGTGGGTAGATTGGTAAAGCACTGTGTACCTTGTTCCAAGGTTCGTAGGTTCGAGTCTCCTTCAGCCAGAGATCAGTGTTTATATATATATATATATATATATATATATATATATATATATATATATATATATATATATATATATATATATATATATATATATATATATATTGTGTGTGTGTGTCGTGCCGAATAGGTAAAACTTGCGAATTTGGCTTAAATAGCAATTCTTTTCTTCTGTATGCAACAATTTCGTAAAGATCATTCTGAACCTAACGAAAAAAAATACATATTTCATTGTGTTGTTTATTATTAAATTATTGCAAACTTATCTAAAATATATTTAGTTGGATTAGACTAAATTGAAGTGAGCTTGTTATAATAAGGTAAGGTAAGGTTTCTAAGGTTCTTTTGGTACAAAATTATTAATTTTTACATTAACATATATAAAAAAAATATCTTTTAAAAGTATAAGAGAAAATTTCAGAAAAAAAAATTAATATTAAATGAGTTCTTGCTAACTGACAAGTTTTACCTATTCGCCACGATATTTGTACTGCTTGTGGAGGCTAGTACACCAAACGGAGAGTAGAATGAAATTAGCACTGAGGCACCCACACCATCGTATATGTCCTCGAAACATGAAGGAAGCCTAGTTCGCTAGGTTCATGATGTTTGACTGTATGATCCAGTGGTTTAGAGCGTCGTGAATTTTCTCGATCTTCCCACGAGGCAGGCTAAAAACACGGGTTCAATTCCCCGGCTAGCCGCAGTTTGTAATTAAGCTCCACTTGTTCGTGGTTCCTATATATATATATATACATATATATATATATATATATATATATATATATATATATATATATATATATATATATATATATATATATATATATATATTTATATATATATATATATATAGGTACCACCTCTGGAACTGTACTGGGGACCCTCATCCTCAGAGAAAAAGAATTAACTTCAATGAAAACTCAAGATTCTCGATTTTAAATTAATTTTAAATTAATATTAATATTTTATTTTAAATTAATATTAATTATCAACTGATCGATGATGAGTTCCGTAAAATTAGGCTAACATAAATTATGTGCATTACAGAGTGGATGGGTGAAATGTCTGTTATGTTTTGTGCAAAACTCGAAATTTTTACACCATTTTAAATAAAATATTATATATCATATCTATAGGAGAAAATTTCAGAAAAAGGTAATTTTTTAGGGCAGTTCAGCTTAATTGGCCACTTCAGCTTAATAGACACGACAAAAACACACGAACACACAAACAACACACACACACACACACACACACACACACACACACACACACACACACACACACACACACACACACACACACACACACACACACACACACACACACACACACACCTTAGACTGTAAGAAAGGAAAAGAGTGATGGTACATGAAGAGGTGTGAAAGTTGGAGCATGTGTAGAGCGGGGTTCCACAAGGGTCAGTTCTACGGCCGGTACTGCTTCTGGTATATGTGAATGACATGACGGAAGGGATAGATTCAGAGTGTCCCTGCTTACAGAGGAGAATTCAAGTAGACGAGTATCAGGTAAGACTACAAAGGGATCTGGACAGGTTGATAACCTGGTCCGACAAATGGATCCGGGAGTTTAACCTCCCAAAGCGCAAAGTCATGAATCTTAGGGAAAGGACAAAGAAGACCGCAGATGGAGTACATGCTCATGGGTCAAAGGCTGCGAACTTCTCAGGGAAAAGGCTTTTGGGGAAAGCATCATACCGAGCACATTTCCTGAAGTGCACCTTAGCCAAATAACTACTGCAGCATATGGCCTAAGAATAGTGTTTCGACATCTAAGTAAGAAGTCATTCAACATACTGTACAGCATGTACGTCAGGCCCATACTGGAGTATGTAGTACCAGTATGGAACCCACATCTTGTCAAGCACGTCAAGAAGTTAGAGAAAATGCAAACGTTTGCAACAAGACTAGTCCCCGAGCTAAAGGGTATCTCCCGTGAGTAGAGGTTAGCAGAACTTAACATAACAAGACTGCACAACAGGAGGGATAGGGAGGACATAGTAACAACGCATAAAATACTGCGAGGAATTGAACAGAATGACATGGACAGAATGTTTCAGTGAGGGTACACATGAACGAAGGGTTACAACTGGAGCTGAAAACTCATACGAATTACAGGAATGTTAGGAAGTATTTCTTCAGGCTTAGAATTGTCAGGAAGTGGGAAAGTCTTGAGAGTGATGAAGTGGACGAAGGATCCATGCATAGCTTTAAAAAGAGGTACGGTAAAGTTCATGGAGCAGGGAGAGTGGACCAAGTAGCGATCAGTGAAGAGGAGGGGCAAGAAATTGTGAATCGACTACTGTAGCCATTAGCAAGTGAGTATATATATATAAATATATATATATATATATATATATATATATATATATATATATATATATATATATATATATATATATATATATATATATATATATATATATATATATATATATATATATATATATATATATATATAATGCAGTAAGATCACATTAAACAGGTGATTTCAGAATATGCAAAACAACCACTGTGAAAGAATAGAGAAGATCCAAGCGCTTTTGTGACTACTCACATTATCAAGGAACAATGAAAGTAAAGCTTCAAAGGAAGGTATATAAAGGGGTAGCCCACACCTCACTACCAGATCCCACAACAACGAAACACCTGACGCGAGACAGCAGGCCCGCCGGCCGAACTAGACAGGTCCTTCATACAACCCGCCAACAAACTATTCTACCCGAGAAACAAGAAATTTAAAAAAAAATATTATTTGTCCAATGTATTATTAAATTCTTCCCAAATTCTATTAATTATAAATGGATCTAATATATATAAACCAAAGGAAATATTCACATTATTGTCAAAACTGCTTTTTATGAAACAAGATTCAAATATATTCCTGTCGACCATGGACTTGCTTGATACTACTTTCTCAACTTTTTGAAAATCAATTGGATGGTTAAAATCCCTTACATAAATAAATAGAGCATTGGAATCTTGTCCAGTTCTTATGCTATATTTATGTTGTTTTAATCTTAGTTCGAGATTTTTACCAGTTTGACCGTAATAAACTTTATCGCAAATTTTACAAGGAATCTTATAGACATATCCATCAACATTTTGGGGGGAATTCTTTATCAAAAGTTTTTTTACTGTATCAAGATTTTTGAATACAAGTTTAATATTGAAAGTCTTAAGAAGAGAAGGCATATCAACCAAGTTTTCATGGTAAGGGAGAACCAACATATTTTTAGTTGTAATAAAGTTGGTAGAATTACCGACAATATGTAAAGTAAAAGGACACAAGTGCAACTAATGTGACATTTATTGTGGCAACGTTTCGCTCTCCAGGAGCTTTATCAAGCCATTACGTAATGGCTTGATAAAGCTCCTGGAGAGCGAAACGTTGCCACAATAAATGTCACATTAGTTGCACTTGTGTCCTTTTACTTTACATATTTTTAGTTGAATAAGGCTGGTTGTCCCTTTTTGGATTGTAAAAAGTATTTCTAGCAACTTTAAAAGATTTATCAATTACATTTCTTGGGTATTTTAAATCATTACCTATTTCATAAATTTTGGATATTTCCTCATCTATGAACTCAGGACTACAAATTCGTAAAGCTCTCAAAAACATTGATGAAAAAACAGACAGTTTAACTCTATCTTTATGCGAGGAATAATAGTGGACATAGGAACAGTTATTTGTAGGTTTTCTGTAAATTTCAAATTTAAATTCATTATTACCCTTAATAATTAAAACATCTAGAAAAGGCAATGAGTTATTTTCTTCAAATTCAACAGTAAAATTTATAGAATGGGCTAAGCTATTTAATTTGCCAAGGAAATGGTGTACATCTACATTTTTGGGCATAAGACACAAAATATCATCAACATATCTGAACTCATTGCCTTTTCTAGATGTTCTAATTATTAAGGGCAATAATAAATTTAAATTTAAAATTTACAGCAAACCTACAAATAACTGTTCCTATGTCCACTATTATTCTTCCCATCAAGATAGAGTTAAACAGTCTCTTTTCTCATCAATGTTTTTGAGAGCTTTACGAATTTGTAGTCCAGAGTTCATAGATGAGGAAATATCCAAAATTTATGAAATAGGTAATAATCTAAAATACTCAAGAAATGTAATTGATAAATCTTTTAAAGTTACTAGAAATACTTTTTACAATCCAAAAAGGGACAACCAGCCTTAATCAACTAAAAATATGTTGGTTCTCCCTTACCATGAAAACTTGGTTGATATGCCTTCTCTTCTTAAGACTTTCAATATTAAACTTGTATTCAAAAATCTTGATACAGTAAAAAAACTTTTGATAAAGAATTCCCCCCAAAATGCTGATGGATATGTCTATAAGATTCCTTGTAAAATTTGCGATAAAGTTTATTACGGTCAAACTGGTAAAAATCTCGAACTAAGATTAAAACAACATAAATATAGCATAAGAACTGGACAAGATTCCAATGCTCTATTTATTTATGTAAGAGATTTTAACCATCCAATTGATTTTCAAAAAGTTGAGAAAGTAGTATCAAGCAAGTCCATGGTCGACAGGAATATATTTGAATCTTGTTTCATAAAAAGCAGTTTTGACAATAATGTGAATATTTCCATTGGTTTATATAAATTAGATCCATTTATAATTAATAGAATTTGGGAAGAATTTAATAATACATTTGACAAATAATAATTTTTTTAAATTTCTTATTTCTTGGGTGGAATAGTTTGTTGATGGGTTGTATGAAGGACCTGTCTAGTTCGGCCGGCGGGCCTGCTGTCTCGCGTCAGGTGTTTCGTTGTTGTGGGATCTGATAGTGAGGTGTGGGCTACCCCTTTATATACCTTCCTTTGATGCTTTACTTTCATTGTTCCTTGATAATGTGAGTAGTCACAAAAGCGCTTGGAACTTCTCTATTCTTTCACAGTGGTTGTTTTGCATATTCTGAAATCACCTGTTTAATGTGATCTTACTGCATTATATATATATATATATATATATATATATATATATATATATATATATATATATATATATATATATATATAGATATATATATATATATATATACTCACTTGCTAATGGCTACAGTAGTCGATTCACAATTTCTTGCCCCTCCTCTTCACTGATCGCTACTTGGTCCACTCTCCCTGCTCCATGAACTTTACCGTACCTCTTTTTAAAGCTATGCATGGATCCTTCGTCCACTTCATCACTCTCAAGACTTTTCCACTTCCTGACAATTCTAAGCCTGAAGAAATACTTCCTAACATTCCTGTAATTCGTATGAGTTTTCAGCTCCAGTTGTAACCCTTCGTTCATGTGTACCCTCACTGAAACATTCTGTCCATGTCATTCTGTTCAATTCCTCGCAGTATTTTATGCGTTGTTACTATGTCCTCCCTATCCCTCCTGTTGTGCAGTCTTGTTATGTTAAGTTCTGCTAACCTCTACTCACTGGAGATACCCTTTAGCTCGGGAGGACTAGTCTTGTTGCAAACGTTTGCATTTTCTCTAACTTCTTGACGTGCTTGACAAGATGTGGGTTCCATACTGGTGCTACATACTCCAGTATGGGCTGACTATGCTGTACAGTATGTTGAATGACTTCTTACTTGATGTCGAAACACTATTCTTAGGCCATATGCTGCGTGGTTATTTGGCTAAGGTGCACTTCAGGAAATGTGCTCGGTATGATGCGTTCCCCAAAGCCTTTTCCCTGAAGTTCGCAGCCTTTGACCCATGAGCATGTGCTCCATCTGCGGTCTTCTTTGTCCTTTCCCACTAAGATTCATGACTTTGCGCTTTGGGAGGTTGCTCCCGGATCCATTTGTCGGACCAGGGTTATCAACCTGTCCAGATCCCTTTGGTGTTACCTATCGATCAGTTGATAATTAATATTAATTTAAAATCAAATATTAATATTAATTTAAAATTAATTTAAAATCGAGAATCTTGAGTTTTCATTGAAGTTAATTCTTTTTCTCTGAGGATGAGGGTCCCCAGTACAGTTCCAGAGGTGGTACATATATATATATATATATATATATATATATATATATATATATATATATATATATATATATATATATATATATATATATATATATATATATATATATATATATATATATATGTATATATATGTATATATATATATATAGTAACCACGAACAAGTGGAGCTTAATTACAAACTGCGGCTAGCCGGGGAATTGAACCCGTGTTTTTAGCCTGCCTCGTGGGAAGATCGAGAAAATTCACGACGCTCTAAACCACTGAATCATACAGTCAAACATCATGAACCTAGCGAACTAGGCTTCCTTCATGTTGCGAGGACATATACGATGGTGTGGATGCCTCAGTGCTAATTTCATTCTACTCTCCGTTTGGTGTACTAGCCTCCACAAGCAGTACATATATCGTGGCGAATAGGTAAAACTTGTCAGTTAGCAAGAACTCATTTAATATTAATTTTTTTTTCTGAAATTTTCTCTTATACTTTTAAAAGATATTTTTTTTATTTATGTTAATGTAAAAATTAATAATTTTGTACCAAAAGAACCTTAGAAACCTTACCTTACCTTATTATAACAAGATCACTTCAATTTAGTCTAATCCAACTAAATATATTTTAGATAAGTTTGCAATAATTTAATAATAAACAACACAATGAAATATGTATTTTTTTTCGTTAGGTTCAGAATGATCTTTACGAAATTGTTGCATACAGAAGAAAAGAATTGCTATTTAAGCCAAATTCGCAAGTTTTACCTATTCGGCACGACACACACACACAATATATATATATATATATATATATATATATATATATATATATATATAAACACTGATCTCTGGCTGAAGGAGACTCGAACCTACGAACCTTGGAACAAGGTACACAGTGCTTTACCAATCTACCCACACTGGACCAGTACCTTGGAGTCCAGCTTGCGCTAGACTTTGATCCAAGGCAGCCAGCTTTCAGGGAGAAGGCTTACAGCTTTTCATCTCATCCCCTGCATGCATCAGCCTTACTAGAGATATTAACAATGCAAGGAATTCGCAAGAGCAGGCGAAATATACACAAATACTGCTCTTGCGAATTCCTTGCATATATATATATATATATATATATATATATATATATATATATATATATATATATATATATATATATATATATATATATATATATATATATATATATATATATATATATATATACATATATATATATATATATATATATATATATATATATATATATATATATATATATATATATATATAAAGAGAGAGAGAGAGAGACTGAGTGCGGTACCACTGGATCTGCAAAAATTATTTGATTTACTCTACATGAAAGGCTTCCTTGTAGGAAGCAGTGCAATGTTGCAGCTGTTGTTGCCATTCATTATAATTTTTATTATAATCAGGAGGTATAAACTCTAATTCTGTGCGTGGTTACCAAACTCATCAGGTATAGAAAGTAAGCCCAGGTGACTTTTCCTTTCAGATGACAACGATGTTGCACCCCACCACTGCTACGAAGGTTTGTTTCCCCAGTACCACACCTGTGTCACAGAGTAAAGATACCTAGGTATTACACTCGTGGCTAATTCCTCACCCAATTCCAGCCACAACGAATTACTCTCCATTTTCCCACCGCTGCCTCAAGGTGTTGTACAGAATTACCCAACCCGTCTCTGAAATCGTACTCTTGTATCCAGCCCTTGCAACTAAAATTTGTACTCCAGTAATCAACCCCTGCCAGAAAAAGTTATACCACCTGTTATATTCCTAAGCACATTGAAACAGAGTGCAAACAATAAAAACCAGTCCAATAGCTACCTCATAATCGCTCCAACAGTGACAGTCGCAAAGATTTGAATGTTTCCAGGCCATGCTGACTACCTCGTTGCCAGACATATCGCGACCGTTTGATCTAATTTACTTAATTGTGGTTAAATATTCCTTTTTTTATAAGTTAGTATAACCTAACTCAACCCCTCCAAGCAAAACTTAAAACATAAAAAAATAGCATTGCCGACGATGAAAAAGTACCGTAGTTAAATTCGGACAGGTTCCATCAGCGAATTCTCTGCTAACATACGATGCTTCATTACCATTGTTCAGCTCTCGCACAATTTCGTAAACACTCATCACCTTGTTATATCTGCTGAACTGGAAATATTTTTTCGTGACAGGATTCTAGAGAAGTTTAGTAATATTAATGGCTACACTTCACGGATGCTACGAGACCAGCGAGATGGTGTTGAGTCTTAATAAGCGAATACTCGCCCAGCTCCTCTACGGCCTTACTAATCACGTGAATTTTAGAATTCCTGAAAAGTACAGTGGTCAGACATTCGTGTTAAAGGTAAATCCCAGTACATTGACATCAATGGTATAATTACTAGATTTAAAGACAAATTTAAAGGTAAATATCAAATGTGTATAGATTAACTGAAACTGAAGATCCGGGACAGAAACATAAATGAAGCGGCGAAAACCCAGTGTTTAGACATCAGTGGTTAAAGAAAGAAACACTGTACAGACATCAGTGGTTAACTGAAGTTCTATTCTGCAGACAGGTTAGGTGAAGACCCTGTGAAGCTCACAAGAAGTAATGTAAACTTCCCTCTTCTGCAACATACTGTATATGTTGCTGACATGTTGAAAAATGGCTCAATTATCCTGTTCATAACTTATTGCCATCTAGTGTTCGATGACCCTTGTGGATAGCGTTCGACCTGTCTGACCTATATACTTGGTTGCAGTCTTTACATGGTATCTGTTAAACTCCTGGTGTCTCCTGCGTAGCTAAATGTTTGTGTTTCTTGGAAAAGAGATTCCCTAGTTTGTTAGGATGGAACGTGATTATATTTGTTCCTTTGAGACAACTGAATGTGCTTTGGTGGCAGGGTACAATGAATTGATTTTTTGTCAACTGAGGTTATGTACGTACATTCAATCGTCTCATCAAAGTGACCAACATAATCACGCTCTGTCCTAACTAGGGAATCTCTTTTCTATGAAACAAACATTCAGCTACACAAGACACAGCAGGAATTTAGCAGATACCATGTAAAGACTGCAACCAAGAGTACACTGGTTAAACAGGCCGAATGCTATATACGAGGATCATCGAGCACTAGAGGACAATAAGTAATGCACATGATAATTCGGCCGTTTTTTCAACCTGTCAGCATCAGTAATTTCAATATTTATTGGGAATCTGCCACTGTCAAACACAAATTACACTGCAGCTACAAACGCAAAATGATAGAACCTACCGTCACAACTAACCCCTCCCCCCCGATTTCAACATCTGACAGGGACAATGGAAGCTAGACGTTATTTCAAAATTCACCCCTCATGAAGTGCATACCAGCACCATCCTAATAAAGAACGCCAACATAAGATCGGGAATCACAAATCACAAAGGAACTTCCTACCCATATTTTTACCTTCACCACAGGTCGAGTCTTCTGTACCCACTTCAACATTTGACGCGTTTCCCCTGGCTCTACTACCTCGTACAAGGTGAGGTGCAACCCTCCCTGTATATGCAATGTTCTCCTTTCACTTATATTTTTGCTTAAGAGTATTCCAGAAGGGGATCGAAATATACAAATCAATTATTCTTAAGAAAGCCTGAGCTTGCTACTACCTGCAGCTCACAAGACTGCCATCTCCACAAGCCCCTTTGGGGCGGGGCAGATGGCAGACCAGAGGCCTAGCTTCTCCCTGCGAGCCCCGTGAGGGCGGGGACTGTGGCTAGGCCTTGGGACACTTGGTCCCAAAGATGAGGGGGTACTTGTACCTCCTCCCATGGGAGACTTAGGTCTCGAGACACTCACCAGATAGGGAACCAAGGCCGGGTCACCACTATTGGAAAACACCCGGGCCGGGAGAATACCGGCTAATAAAAAAAAATTATTCTTCCAAGTTTCTGTTTCAATGTGGATTATTATTAAACATTAACAAATGTTCATTACACTTTAGTTATCCATACAGATATTAACGAAACTGCGGCTGCCCGAGACTCGATCCCGCGTCAGCTTGTTCCGCCCCGTGGGAAGCCAGACAACGTTCGTGATGCTCTAACCATTACACCACCAGTTGGTGGTGTAATGGTTAGAGCATCGCGAACGTTGTCTGGCTTGGTGGGGGAGTGCGAGTATTTGGTGGTGGTGGGGGGTGAGTGTGTGGTGGTGGGGGTGAGTGTGTGGTGGTGGGCGTGAGTGTGTGGTTGTGGGGGTGGTGTGGTGGTGGACGGTGAGTGTGTGGTGATGGGGTTAGAGTTTGGGGTGAGTATGATGTGGTGGGGTTAGTGTGGGGTGGAGGTGGGGGTGTGTTAGTGGGGTTAGTGTGTGGTGGGGGTAGGGGTGTGGTGGTGGGGGTGACTGTGTGGTGGTAGAGGGTGAGTGTGTGGTGGTGGAGCGTGTGTGGTGGTGGAGCGTGAGTGTGTGGCAGTGGGAGTGAGTGTGTGGTGGGGGAGTGTGGTAGTGGTGGTGAGTGTGTGGTAGTGGTGGTGAGTGTGTGGTAGTTGTGGTGAGTGTGTGGTGGTTGAGGGTGAGTGTGTGGTGGGGAGGGTGAGTGTGTGATTGTGGAGGATGAGTTTATGGTGGTGGTGGGGTGAGTGTGGTGGGGAGTGTACGTGGCACAATATAAGTCCATGGAGGAAGCCGCTCATGAGTACCTGGCCGCTATCCACGCTCTTACTTATTAAATTTAATATAGCGATCTCTCTCTCTCAAACACACACACACACACACACACACACACACACACACACACACACACACACACACACACACACACACACACACACCACCCCGTTCATTTCTTATCAATTGTGGGTCAACTGACTCTGTAATTAGAGACTGCAATGATAACTTTCATTTAGACAATACTATATTAACCCCAAAAGATCAACATGGTTCTCGCAGTAACTGGAGTTTTTAACCCTTCTTGTAATATCAACAAAATATGAACATACGTGAGCTGCCTTTTAATGAGGAAAGAAGAGAGCCGAAAAAACTCGTGAAGGAGCCAGAGGTTTAAAAATTTCTGGGTTTCTAAAAATAGACAATGTTTAGATACAGGAGCTAAATAACATTTTCTCTGTCTGTCTGTGTCTGTCTGTCTGTCTGTGTCTGTCTGTCAGTCTGTCTGTCTGTCTGTCTGTCTCTCTCTCTCTCTCTCTCTCTCTCTCTCTCTCTCTCTCTCTCTCTCTCTCTCTCTCTCTCTCTCCCTCTCCCTCTCTCAATATCAGTTGTCGTCTTGAAAAGCTAGGTTCTGGCAGTAAACCTCCGGTTTTCCCAGTTGTTGATGCAGGAGTTGAAATTCAAAGATGGCTCCCGTAGCGAATTTGTCAGGTGATTTGTAAAGAAAAGGAACACTGATGAAAAATGTGATTCGATTTCAAATGAAAATATGATTTGCGGATAGAAAGAAAGAGGGAAGAAGGTGGCGAGAGAGAGAGAGAGAGAGAGAGAGAGAGAGAGAGAGAGACAGACAGACAGACAGACAGACAGACAGACAGACAAAGAAGAAAGAACAAGCGGGAAAGGTACTGGCAAACCCACATGAAACATTTATTAACAAAAATAATAAAAATTAAATACACAATAGCAAGACACAATTATGCCGTGTGTGATTCATTGCTGTGACAGCCTGTCCCAACATAAATTATTTGACGCTTATCCTTTGTAATTTACAGAGATTATGTGGCTAATAAAATTCACCATGACAAATGTACGAACCCGAGCACGATACAGTATTACAGTCAACACACAAAGCTGTATTAAAATTATTATTGTTTACAATAATAATTATAATAATAAAAACAATAATAACAGTTATTGTAGTCGTCGTTGTTGTTGTATTTGTTGATATTATTATTTTATTTCAAGCTCATTGACAAAATCAGAGCATCTGGAATAAGGTGAAAATAAAATCCACGATAACAAATATCACACACACACACACACACACACACACACACACACACACTCATATACATATATATATATATATATATATATATATATATATATATATATATATATATATATATATATATATATAGTTTCTTGATAATGTGAGAAGTCACGAAAGCATTTGGAATTTCGCTATTTTTTCACAGTGGTTAAATAATATAATGAAAGGCTATAGTTACTTGAGTCTCTTTTTAGCTTTATATGTTTTAATCTACTACTAAATTATTATTATAATCAAGGGGAAGCGCTAAACCCGGAGGATTATACAGCGCCTGGGGGTGGGATGGGGAAGGCATTCAGGCTTAATTCGGGGAACTGGAGCACAGATCCAATTCCCTAAATCAAGTGCCCCTCACCAACATCAAGGAACTTTCCTTGAGGGGTCTACTACTAAAGGTAACAATAAAACCATGAAAATACGGATTTTATAATGTAAAACACTAAAGGTGAGTCATTCATGGGTGGTGGAGGCTTTATCTTCCGTTCGCTAGTTGCAAAATAGGCAAGTTACTTGGTTACGTTCGCCTGTTAGGGAAGGGGAAAACACAAGGGAATTTTAGGTTGAAGTGAATGCTTCTGACCTATGCCAAGTTCGTAATGGATCCCATGCAAGTTTCTTAGCTGTATCACACAGTAGCATCATGCAGGCGATAATCAAGGCCAAAGTAGAGGTCTTGCTTTGTATGTTTGTTAGCTGTATCACAAGGATGTGAGTTGATAATCAAGGCCAAAGTAGAGGTCTTGCTTTGTACTTCAATATGTTAGCTGTATTACCAGGTCAGAGCAGATGTTTTGACTCTGTGTTTTAATAATTTTGTTTGAGTAAAAAAAAACGTGAGGTGGCAGGGAAGGGTCAGAACACAGATATCGAGTTGTTTAAGTAAATCTATTTCTGTCCCAGGACCGAAACATTTTTTTAATAAAGTAAATCTATACATACCGAGCCTGGATATTTTTTCATGGGTTATTTAAACCCTTCAGTTTTTTCGGTTACGCATAAATCCTGAGACATCTTCACTAGTGTGCGTAATGTACAGATTTTTAATCTAAACTCCATTGAGCGGGTTATCACGTAGGTAAGACCACGTCATGGAGAACATAATGGGTGAACAGTGCAGCCGGCTTACTGGCCCATACAAGGCAGGTCCTCAAAACCGTCCAATACCACCCACCCTTTTCTCTTGATAAATACAATACACCCAACATCAGTGGCAGCATACAGACTCGAAATCTTTGTGTGTATTACTTTATGCCTTTTTAATCCAACATAATTATCAACAAATTATGTTAGTCAATTTTCCTCTTTCAGAACCTCATACACAGACGAATGGGATCCCATCCCGTATCTCTAGTTTTTACTTCCACCCATTCGTTACTAACCTTGCAGAAAATAGTGACTAAATATATATCAAATATGTTTC